>NC_079206.1:304299-546799 GCF_026745355.1 Beta vulgaris subsp. vulgaris | reverse complement strand
CACAAGAATTATATACTTCCGCGGGAGTCAAATTATTGGGGCAAGTTGAGTGTCCGGCCATGCCAGAGCCCATTGTTTTCTTCCCTTTTAAGAACAAAAAACGAGAGAGAGAGGACCGTAGTCCATAGCCCATTGTTTATACCAATTGCATGGTTGTATATGACGTAATACGTGGAAATGCATGGTTTCATGTTCACGTTATGCATCTTCCATTCAGGGTACCCAATAATGCTAACTCTCTTAAATTATTATCATCATTTTAATAGTAAAACTATTTGCTTCAAAAAAATTTGAACATTTTTGGATTAATTGAGATAAAGATAAAGTTGGCTTTTAGTAAGATAGAGATATAACTTATTAAAAAAAAAAAGTAAGATAGAGATATATTTGAGTATGATAGCAGGTTCTTTTTAACGATAAGAATCAAAGTAAAAAAAAAAAAATCTAACTCATATTTCCTCTTTTTCATTTTAAATGCAACAAAGGGGTATTTTTTGTGAGATATAAAATATTCATTTACTGCGTTTAAAACGAAAAGAAAGTATAGTATTACTGAAAGCAAGTCCAAATATACGAAGCCATACTGATCCGGCCTGCATGTATATTGTTTGTGCTACTCCTATTATATCAGATATTTCTCTATGCAACTGTAACTGTTGATCCATAATTAAGTAGTATACATTTCCTGATTTATAGATATAACATAAGACATGTAAAACAAACATTTGACAATAAGTTGGAAAAAAGATTTATTCTCGAGATAATGTTCATAATCGATGTTCACAACAAAGCCCAGCAATCAACTAAGCAGAAGTAGCAAGTTGCTACTAGCTAGATAGCAACTATAAGAAGATCACACATAACACAGCTTAAATCCTTACAAGTACCTTACTTAATCTCCTTGTTAGGAGATAACACAAGACGGAAAATACAAAATAACCTAAGAATAATGGAGGTAAACTAAGTTTTAGGAGATAGGCGGACAAATGAAATCAGGTGGAGTCGTCAATCCACAAGTTGCAAGGACGGTAAGAGCCAAGGGAATGTATATGTTCAAGTTCAGAAGCTTTAGTCTTATTGCTGTGCAAAGACATAAAGCTGCCTCAAGCTCTAACAAACCTTGAAGTACCGGACAACATACATTCTTCACTGGGTCTCCTAGCCCAATATGCACTAATCCTCCTAGAACATCTAAGCAAAGCCCTAGTTTTAGTGCATCAATCGGACATGTTTGTGGAGTAGTAGGTGATGGAGTCACTCCTGGACCGCCACCGCCGCCGCCACCACCACCTGGTGGACCACCTCCTCCTCCTCCCGGAGGAGCATAACCTCCCCTACCCCCGCCTCCCGGAGGAGACCTACCACCACCACCACCACCTCTTCCAGGTGGGGTTAATCCGCCTCCGCCTCCGCCTTTTCCAGGAGGAGCATAACCACCGCCTCCACGACCACCACCGCCTCCACCTTTACCCGGTGCTGCTGGGGTTCCAGGAGCCCCAGGAGTACCAGGTGTTCCTGGTGTGCCAGGTGTGCCTGGACTACCAGGAGTTCCTGGAGTGCCAGGCACACCTGGAGGACAAGGGACAGAAGGAGGTGTGATTATTACTGGAGGTGGTGTTATTACTGGAGGAGCTGGAACAATAATGGGTGGCATGATTATGGGAGGAGCCATAGGTGGCGCACCGCCGTGATGTGGTGGGCCCCTACTTCCATGTCCTCCACCTCCTCCATGACGTGGTGGTTTACCACCATAATGAGGCGGTTTACCACCATGATGAGGTGGTGAACGAGGATAAGGGCTCTTACGTGAAGGAGGGTGGCCATAAGGTGGGTGGGATTTGTCACAGTAACCACAAGCATATATAGGTGGCAATGAGATCACCATGCAAATCATGTAGATAAAAAACATTGCTATAAATTTTGTTTCCCCCATGGTTGGGGTTTTTTCTTTGATGGTGTTGATGAATCTATGAGGTTTTGTGAGGATGAATAAGGAGCTTAAGAAATTTATAGATAAACTGTTTGGAGCAACCCGTGACTATAAACTTCGGAATTGCATGCAAATGAGTACGTAGATACACGTTAGTGCCATTTTCTCTAAAACAAACACGTATATGCAAGTTACTGGAAATGTGTACGAAAAACTGCTTATAATGGACAATAAAGCTACATATAGCTGTAAACAATAATATTAATATAATATTCTACAGCGTTAATAATAGATCTTTGAGTTCTGGAATGTTGTTTTCCTTCCTTTGCTAACTTCGATGCTCAAAAGTTTCAATCCGTGACTTTGGCTTCATCAATAAATCATTAAGATCCGTGATACTGATACATGATCAAAGCTTGAATTTTTGATACAGAATTGTCAAATAGATCGCTTGCACTATTTTCATGATGTTCTATCTCTTCTGAATGTTAAATTAAAAGGCTAATTATTCACTTAGACCCCGTTCTTTTGTAATGAGAGAATTTAGGTTAAATTGAATTGAAATAAAAGAGATTGAACTGAAAAGAGAAAGTAAACTAAAAATAAGTCTAAAAGATTATGGCCTTAATTTCCAAAAAAACTCATTAACAATAAAAATTTTGTTAATAATGTGCATTTATTTATATAATATATGTTACAATGATGATTTTAATATAATTTTTTTTGATAGGGATGATTTTGATATTACGTACAGCTATATAAGTAAATATTGAATGTTTTATAGCTGGATTAATCTTTTAGGATACAAGCAATCAACATATAAACAATAGTAGAATTTTAATAAAAATATAATATTAATTTAATTTAAAAGCTAAATATGTTATATTTCATCCTTTATCCAAACTAAAAGATGATTCATTAGTTTAAATAGTTGATCTTGTGCTAGACGATTTGATGATTTGGTCAAATCATTTAACTTTTTAAATTATATTTTTTTTAATTATAGAGTTTTTTGTAATAACTATCTACTATTTAAAGATTTTTGTACGAAAATCGAATTTTAGTAGCTTATATTACTTTTTATTTAAACTACTTTACAGCAAGTTTTTGCACCAATATTTCTTCGTCATAGTTATCATTATTGTAGCCCATAATTTTTACAAATAGCGAAAGTAAATTTAATAAAGAGGAATTAATAATTTGTTTAGTTTGAGTGAGTATCGGTTGTAGCAAGTAAAATATATAACACAAACATAGTGGAACCCTAGACCCTTGTTTATTTTTGTTTAAACCTCCGGGGTTCCAAAACTCAATATTTCTTCCTCATAGTGCATTATATTGTGTAATACTAATTACCATGGAATACATGTATCAGTAACTTAAAACCAACTCCATCAAAAATAAACAGACTTTATTAAAGAAACTCATCAAGTCTTAACTAGCGAAGAAGTTACACCAATCAGAGGACAGTGAAGGTGATTGAGGTCATATCACCGATTAAATCAAACAACAAAGGTCAACAAATAACGAATCATGAGAACATTCTTCGTTCACCAGTACAAAATAAATTAAAAAAATAAGGTTGTAGCATCATGTTATCAATAACTAGGACATTGGAAGCCAGAGGGCACACTCTTGCCACAATAGTTAAGCAATAAGCTCAAAGAGAGAGGAACATTAAGGTGAATTCCCAAAATGTTAGCCTTAATGGCAGTGCAAAGGCAAATAGCGGCTTCAAGGTCTACTAACCCTTCAATAAGAGGGCAACATGGAGTTTTTGGTGGAGTACCAACAACAAGGTGGATCAAGTCACCCAACACATTGGCACACACACCCAACTTTAGGGTATCAATTGGGCACTTGCCTTGAGTTGGTGGCACTACTGGCGTCGTTGGTGTCGATGGGCTTCCACCGTGGTGTCCACCATGGTGTCCGCCGTGGTGTCCACCGTGGTGTCCGCCGTGGTGTCCTGAGGGTGTTTGGGGTGGTGGAGGACAAGGTACATAGGTGGAGCTCACTAAAGTGAAGAATACAAGGTTTAGGCATAGGAGGAGGGAAGTTGATGCTAATGTCTTTGAAGCCATCTTAGGAGAACTCAAAAGGAGGGTTCTTAAAGTTATGAGTAAGATGGCTTGTGATTGGGGGATTTGTGGTGCATATTGGAGAAGTATGTTTAGGCTTTTTATAGTGGAAATATTGTCATTAGTTTAAGAATATGTAAGATAGAATATTAGGGTGATTTTTGTATTGTTATGGGGTAACCATGTGTAGAGGGTTCAATCAATGAAGCAAGCTTGAATTTTGGTCATTCTATTATTTATCTCATTATTATTTAGTTGTCAATTGTCATTATATATGTCTATCCTCTAGAACTTGTTTACACTGCAACTAGTACAGCATAAAAGAGTGCAAATTCTGGCACTTAACGTTTGGAAACTTGCAATATTATGCTATGACGATTCATAAAAACAGATCTATATGCACATGACATTTGATAAGAATCGATTTATATACAGTTCTTTGGCCTTCAGCTCTTAGTATGATATTCATGATCCTAGACAATAATTGATTTGAAATTAAACTAGCTAGTTACTGATTTCGATTCTTATTAACTAAGGGACATAATCCTACTTGCCATATATATTGAATAAGTTAATAATGAAATTGAATTTGAAATTTCAATTAAATATTAAATTAAGGAGAATGATTTTCTCTTCTTAAATGTATGTGAAAATTTCTGATCAAAAATTAAATTGACAATATAACTTGATTGAAATAATCCGTACAAAAAATAAAACATGAATTTCATATTCAAATTATAATGATAATATGTTAAAACCTAATTGTTGACTATTATTCAGTAATTTCTATTATATAAATCAAACTCTTCTACTTTATTAATATTCAACGATTGAATTTGATACACAAAGACTTCTACTTTATTTGAGCACAGACTTTCTTATACTTTGTATTTCCTTCACTTATATAATAGAGATTTGAATAATGATAAACAAGTAACAAAAAAAAGCAACGAAACATTTGATTTAAGAAAAATATATTGAAAAAATTAAAAATCATTAAAAATATTTGTTCCAATCAATTTTTTTGCTGCACTGATGAATAACTAATTGAGAAAAAGAATGTTAATATGACACGCATGCATAGCGTGCAAAAATTGCAAGTACTAATATATTAAAAGGTGTTCCTAAGAAAGTTTGTGTGACACGTGACACTCTCCTTTGAGACTCTAATGCAAATGCTTTGTTTTCAGTCAAACCCTCAATTTAAAAAATAATTTTGTATAGTTACAAGGTATCGAACACGTGACCTTTGAAATGAAAAGTGAAAGCTTAACCATCTATCCAACATACCACTATTGTTTAGTATTTCAAAATAAAATATCATAAGGCCTTAATATATCTCATTAAAAGATTTGCACAAGTATTTAGACACCCAGCCTTATTATGAAAATAACAAGACTATCATAGACATAAACCTTTACTCCCACTTTCTGTAGAAAGTTAAGTTATTGCTTTCATCCCCCAAACTTTAAGGGTTTATTTTAGAAAAAAATATGCAATTACTTTTCATGTCATTACGTCAATTTTTCATAACTTGACAAAAAGTTACGAAAAGTAACAAATTGGGACATTGTCCGGGATACTCACTCGTCATTAAAAAAATGCTAGTTATTTAAGCTTTAATATCATCATTCATGGCCTTATCTTCTTTTTTTGCTACGAGTTGATCTTCATTCTTTAGATACTAAAGTTACATCTTATATATAATACCCTTCATGATTGCTTTAAAAGGGATTTAGCAGCTATATATACTAATAAAAGATTTGCATAAGTTTTTAGACACCAAACCTTATTATGATACTAACAAGACTATTATAGACATAAATCTCTACTCCAATTCCCTGTAGAAAGCTAAAATATTGCTTTCATCCCCAAACTTTAAGGGTTTATTTTTGAAAAAATTATGCAATTACTTATCATGTCATTACGTCAATTTTTCATAACTTGACAAAAAGTTACAAAAAGTAACAAATTAGAACATTGCCCGGAAAACTCACTCGTCATTAAAAAGGGTCCAGAATTCTAACATGCTAGTTATTTAAACTTCAATATCATCATCATTCACGGCCTTATCTTTTCTTTTCTTTTTTTGCTACGAGTTGATCTTCATTCTTTAGATATTAAAGTTATTGCTTACATGTAATATCCTTCATGATTGTTTTAAAAGGAATTTAGCAGCTATACATACCAATAAGATGTATTTTTCTTTTAGAGAATTCACTTCCTAAGCTGCTCCAAGTTAAGCGCGCGTGCTCAGCTACGAGTATTCTTAGAATGGGTAACCTCCTTAGAAGTTCCAGAGTGTGCGCATGAGTGAGAACAAAATGTGTCTAAATAACTTGTGTTAATCATTAAACATAAGCACATTGACGATGATACGCTTGACTCAATTTATAGGAGGTTGGTCAAAAACAAATTTATTCCATGAGGCATTCCTCATTCTTCCTTGCCGGTTTCTTGTTGCACGCATCGGTTGCTTCGATTTGAGTCTAATTTGCTCCACTTATTTTTACTCAGTTTCAATGAAGTTTAGAAATATTTTAGAAAAGAAAAAAATTAAGAAGAATTCAGAAAAAAAAAATACAGGTAGTTAAGCAAAGAATTTAAAAAGTTAAGAAAATATCGAAAATTCCTGAAATATTAAGAAAAGTTTAAAACAATCGATAAAATTTAGATAGGTTTAGAAAAAATAAATCTAGGATAGACAAGTTGAATTGAATAAAATAATATCAAGGTGTACATGTGAAAAGGCTTAAAGAACCACGGGACTATGATACTTCTTTTCTTTTTAAATGTATATGTATATGTATATATATATATATATATATATATATATATATATATATATGTATATATATATATATATGTATATATACATATATATATATGTATATATACATATATATATATATATATATATATATATATAATATATATATATATATATATGTATATATACATATATATATATGTATATATACATATATATATATGTATATATACATATATATATATGTATATATACATATATATATGTATATATACATATATATATGTATATATATATATATATATATATACATATACATATACATTTAAAAAGAAAAGAAGTATCATAGTCCCGTGGTTCTTTAAGCCTTTTCATTTTATTCATTTTAGATAGTGACTGGAGTTTTATACTATTCACCAGTACTGATCATTGATACTGGAAAAATTGTTTTCTTTCATTTGTTTTTGTTCCAGTTTATAATCTGAACGAGTCACACATACACCCTAGTACATGTTCCTCGGCGCTGAGGGCATCCCCGAAGCGCGGGGGATTTCGTCACATTTCTGATTGGCTGTCTTGTATTTCTAATAAGTTGTTTAATAGTTGGCATGCTGAATCATATACATAATGGGCTGGTTTAGATCAATCCTAACCGAATGTATTTCTAGTTAATAGAATAGTAAACCTAGAATGGTAAACCTAGTAACAATATAAAATTTCAAACGGTTAACTATTTTTATTCGACTGCTACAAGATCAATAATTCCATGAGCTTGGGCTTCTGTTGCTGACATAAAAACATCTCTTTCCATATCTTCGGATACAACCCATAAGGGTTTGCCCGTTCTTTGTCCATAAACCCTTGTGAGGGTTTCGCGCAATTTCAAAAGTTCTTCCGCTTCCAGGAGAAATTCTCCCGTTTGGGCCTCATAAAAAGAGCTCGCGGGTTGATGAATCATTACCCTGATGATATATCCTAAAAAAAGTTCTTCTATCTCGCACAAAGAGGCGACGAGAAAAAATACGGAATAACAATAAAAAAGATAGAATTGAACAACCGTACGTGCATCTTTTTCGCATTGCATACGGCTATACAATGGAATTTACTTTCATTTTCCGTTGAAAAAAAAAGAGAAAATATAGGATCGATCAGATCCAGATCAGTAAATTATCCAATTACCACCCTTCTTTTCGTAGGAGTTCAAAAATACTATGATGGCTCCGTTGCTTTAGATATTTATTTCGTCTGTAGTTCAGCAATCCCAAAGTTTCTTTTTGATCTGAAAAATAAGGAAGAAAGCTTTTTTGTATTCTTTCAAACATAAATAGAGTCTTTTTTTATGAAAAAAAAGTTTGTGACGCTGAAATGGACTCCTGATATAAAATCAAAAAATCGGGAATACTCTTCATCTCATACTACTCTTTCGATACATAATCGAATGTTTTGAAAATAAAATCGAGCAAAATTTTCTCATATCGAATTCAAAGTGCCATGCTATTATTACTTAATATTAATATTTCATATGGTGAAGGCATAGTCTTCTTTTTTCTCTCAAATAAAAAACTCATTGGCGCCAAGCGTGAGGGAATGCTAAACGTTTGGTAATTTCTCCTCCGACCAGGATAAAAGATCCCATTGAAGCAGCCAACCCCATACATATTGTATGTACATCTGGTCGCACAAATTGCATGGTATCATAAATAGCTACTCCGGGTATTACCCATCCGCCAGGAGAATTTATAAACAAATACAAATCCTTGGTATCGTCCTCGATACTGAGATATACCATAAGACCTATAAGTTGATTTGAGATCTCGCTATCGACTTCTTGGCCTAAAAAAAGTAATCTTTCTCGATAAAGTCGGTT
This sequence comes from Beta vulgaris subsp. vulgaris, assembly GCF_026745355.1. Taxonomy (NCBI): domain Eukaryota; kingdom Viridiplantae; phylum Streptophyta; class Magnoliopsida; order Caryophyllales; family Amaranthaceae; genus Beta; species Beta vulgaris. The sequence continues at coordinate 538,151 of NC_079206.1, read as the reverse complement.
GATTAGGGTAAAATTGTATCCCTTAGGAACCGTACATGCACCTTTTGATGCATACGGTTCAAACAAAATTGTGAAAAAAAATCAATGTGTAGATTTTATATCCTTTTTTTTTCATCGAGGTTTTTTCAACTTATAATGAATAATCAAGGGTCTTCTTTTCTATTTTTCAAGAAAGATTACTTTTTGTTCCTTTCCCGAAATTACCCATATAATAATAGAATAAAATTCTACTAAAATCGAAAAAAAAATTGAACTTACTTTTCATTGATGTATCATATCATCGAGATCCAATCCAAATCACGATGTCATTTTCTTGTTCTTGAATGGGTCTCTTTTCTTTTTTTAGGTTTATGCTCTACTCCGGGTAAAGATCTGCCCGATTTTGATTTGCACATATAGGGCAAATGTTTCCAATACCACTTGTTTTTGTTCTTAAAATTTCCCCTTTTTTTATTTATTTCATATCGTTTCTTTCGTCAATTTCAATATTCAACATATTATATTCATTACTTTAATTGAGTGATTAAGGTTAAGATAGCTCTTTTTCTATTTTGAATTTCAAATTGAAACGATTAAGAGTTTAAAGTAAATAAACTATATAATACAAGTAGTAATTTGCAATATATTCCCAATTGGGATTGGGGTTTTTATAAGCGGAGCCTGGATACTTCATTTTTTTGGTCCAACTGAGCCAACCATAAATTATTCTAATTGATAATATTAATCTGAATCCCCCTAAAACTAAAAAAAGGATCTAATTGCATTTCACGCTCCAAATTTTGGATGATTCAATCAATCTTTCTTGGGCGAAAGGGGGGATATCTCAATCGGGAGAGAGAACGGGAAAATCCCATATGACCCAATATATCTGACAAGTCGCACTATACGTCAACCCAAGATGCATCTTCCTCTCCAGGACTTCGAAAGGGAACTTTTGGAACACCAATAGGCATTAAATGAAAGAAAAAATAATTAAGTACTCTATTTCACTTTGATGTGGAAACGTAATAATTAGGATTTAGGATTATTGTCTTTATAATATCAACCTTCTTTTAATTCGATTTTCTGCATAGATTAGAAAGGTTTAGTTTAAGAAGAGAGAATAAATAAAGGAAAATTCTTACTAATATAGCCTTCCAATTATGAACAAGTATGAAAGCATTTACTGATAGACGCTGGTATCAACTCCCCATTGCGTATTGCTACTTATCGGGTATAGAATAGATTTGTTTCTCTTTGTTCCTACAAACCTAATTGTTCCATTATTACCAACAGAATAGAACAAATATTAACCCTTGTTCCGAGATAATCTATGGAACAAAAGGGATCCATTGCATAGTCATAGTCTTTTCCAATGCAATAAAGTTACATAGTGTCATTTTTCTTTGATAAAGGGGTATTTCCATGGGTTTGCCTTGGTATCGTGTTCATACCGTCGTATTGAATGATCCCGGCCGCTTGATTTCTGTCCATATCATGCATACAGCTCTGGTTGCTGGTTGGGCCGGTTCGATGGCTCTGTATGAATTAGCAGTTTTTGATCCCTCTGACCCCGTTCTTGATCCAATGTGGAGACAGGGTATGTTCGTTATACCTTTCATGACTCGTTTAGGAATAACCAATTCATGGGGCGGTTGGAGTATTACAGGGGGGACTATAACGGATCCCGGCATTTGGAGTTACGAAGGTGTGGCCGGAGCGCATATTGCGTTTTCTGGCTTGTGCTTTTTGGCAGCTATTTGGCATTGGGTGTATTGGGATCTAGAAATATTTTCTGATGAACGTACAGGAAAACCTTCTTTGGATTTGCCTAAGATTTTTGGAATTCATTTATTTCTTTCCGGGGTGGCTTGTTTTGGTTTTGGTGCATTTCATGTAACAGGCTTGTACGGGCCCGGAATATGGGTGTCCGATCCTTATGGACTAACTGGAAAAGTACAACCTGTAAGTCCAGCATGGGGCGTGGAAGGTTTTGATCCTTTTGTTCCAGGAGGAATAGCCTCTCATCATATTGCAGCAGGGACATTAGGCATATTAGCCGGTCTATTCCATCTTAGTGTCCGTCCGCCTCAACGTCTATACAAAGGATTACGTATGGGCAATATTGAAACCGTTCTTTCTAGTAGTATCGCTGCTGTCTTTTTTGCAGCTTTTGTTGTTGCCGGAACTATGTGGTATGGTTCAGCAACTACTCCGATCGAATTATTTGGCCCGACTCGTTATCAATGGGATCAGGGATACTTTCAGCAAGAAATATACCGACGAATAAGTGCTGGGTTAGCCGAAAATCAAAGTTTATCGGAAGCTTGGTCGAAAATTCCCGAGAAATTGGCTTTTTATGATTACATTGGCAATAATCCTGCGAAAGGAGGATTATTTAGAGCGGGCTCAATGGACAACGGCGATGGAATAGCTGTTGGATGGTTAGGACACCCCATTTTTAGAGATAAAGAAGGACGTGAACTCTTTGTACGCCGTATGCCTACTTTTTTTGAAACCTTTCCGGTCGTTTTGATAGATGGGGACGGAATTGTTAGAGCTGACGTTCCTTTTAGAAGAGCAGAATCTAAGTATAGCGTTGAACAAGTAGGTGTATATATATATATATATATATGTATATACATATACATATATATATATACATATACATATATATATATATATATACATATACATATACATATACATATATATATCATATACAATATATATATATATATATATATATATATATTATATAATATATATATATATATATATACATATACATATACATATATATACATATACATATACATATACATATATATCTACATATACATATACATATACATATACATATACATATACATATACATATACATATACCTATACATATACATATACATATACATATACATATATATATATAGAGTATATTGATTTGGTGGCCAAATAAATCTTACTTCATAAAATGGAAATTATCACATGTTGCAACTTCTAGTCGGTCTGAAATCTATTTAATGAGGATTTGACATAGAAAAAAAAGTCCCTTTCATAAGGGTTGTGGGATGACAAATGACTTTGGACACTCTTTTTAATACTACCTCCATTCCAACTTAGCTGCAAATGTAGAATTTTCGTGTCTCTCATTGCACAACTTTAGCCATTTATATCTTTTATTGTCTACGAGTAAAAATAATAAAAAGTTGATAGTTTAAAAGTACACAACGAGATATATCTAACAAGATCCTCCATGAATATGTTTAACCTTATATATTAATCATATTGGATGGTCAAAAGAGAGTATAAAAGTTCATCTGTTAAAAGTAATTCAGAACGAATGAAATATAGATGTACTATAGACTCCATGAAGGTAATTGAATTTCCATATACAAGTCAAATGTTTTAGTAGTTTCGATTGTATTCGAACTGGTTCAAATAGTATTGATCAAACTCAAGCAACCAGTCAAAGAGCATCAAATAACCACAGGTGTTCCGTGTTAATCTAGTGGTATTGGCATCAGCTCCTATCCCGAAGGTTAAGGGATCGAGTCTCACCTCTTGCATGAGTGATCCCCGTATCACCTACTACTTGCAAGGAACTTTAATGTACCTTAAAAAAGTGAAAGAGCGGCAAAGTATACTTTTCAGTGAGTCTCAAATTATATTAGAGCCCATTTGTTTTTTTTGTTACTTTTCCCCCACTACATAAGTACTTAATTTGCACATGTTGGTTAGAAGAGATAAGAGACATAGGAATAGAAGAATTTCTTTAGGTTTGGTTGACAATATATTTAAGTCACTTTAAATGAGTAGGTGATGAAAGTTTATGTCACATAAATAGTCGTGTTTGGAGTAAGAGTTTAAATAAAGTTTAAGATCAAAAATTGACTGAAACTGAATTGCTATCAAATATTAGCATCTCGATTTAAGGTGCTGAAAGTTTCAACTATCTTATCTTAACTCCTTTCAACTATCTTATCAGTTTCATCTCTATTTCAGCTTATATTATGTTCCCACACATAGCCTTAGTCTAAAAACAATATTGTTTGCAATATTAATTAGTTGATTTTGGGTAATTTTAGCCCAATGTTGCAATACTTTGCTAAAATCATGGATCCAATGTGGATTCACTGGGTTCAGTTGAACTCATATTGGATTATAAATATATTTTCTTGCTATATTGTACTTCTTCCGTTCCATAATAAGTGCAACATTACTCTCTTTTATGTGATAGCTTTTTTTAAAGAAATGTTTCACCTATTATGAAACGGAGGAAGTATAAATGAAGGAGCTTTTACCGAGTGGTCATAACTTATAAACCTAAGTTGAAGTTTGTAGCTTGTGCGTGGAATGTCGCGGGTTCGATTGTCTTGCTGGGAAAATTCTTCCCCGCTGCAGATATTTTTTTATTGAAATCATACAAGGCTATAGCCTATAAACTATGTTCTATTGCTCAGCAAAAAGTGACCACTCTAGCTCACAATTTTGTTCTTTCATTGTAGTAGGTCAACGCTTAGAATTACTTCTAACACTTATATGGGGAACATCGATATCCTTGGTCATTTTAATATGGGCTTGATCTAGTGATTAATATTGAAACTAGTTACGTTATTAGGTTCGGACTATGTTCTGGATAAAAACAATTTCATTTATTAATATAATACTTTATGATAGTAACACTAATAGTTAAAACTTTAGTATATGTACTTGAGGTCTCGGGGTCAAACCCTGTACTATGCAATTTCTTAATTTTTTTATTGTACATAGATTATATGAACTAAAACTCCCTAGGGGAGAGCACCACATGGCACAGTTTCTTATTTTCGTACACCTTTTAATATATTTTTATAGTAGATGCCGTAAACGATATGTTATAGGTTCAAATCCCCATCCTTTTTTTATACTTTGTATTGCATTTATAGCTCATACGGATAAAAAAATGTTTAAAAATAGGTTGTGAATTATGAGTTTGTGGAATTTCATTGTAAACGACTAGCGTTTGGTTGTTTTTTTCTTGATCTGTTTCTTTGCTTCGCTTTAGCCAAAAGAAACATAATGGTAGAATTTCTGCATCATAGAGTGATGATGGGGATCTATATTTTTTTTATTGAAACCATATAAAGCTACGTTTTATCTATTTTAAAATTTAGTGTTCATTATACTACTCTAATACCAAATGTTATATTATTTTGCTATTTATCTCGAGATTGTTGCTCAAATAAATATATTAAATTTTACATATATATATGTATTAAAATTATTTGTTATTTGACCTTGAGCACTCGTGCTCGGATAGTATATGTGTCCAATAGTCGAATTCGAAAATTTAATGAAACTCCTTCAAAATTTTGGCCCAAAATGATGTGTTTAAGGGATATATTATCTTCTTTTTTTTTACAATGGGGAAAAAGCAGGATCTAAAACATAACTAAAGCATTTAATTCGTGAACCGCGAACAAGTTCTGGCATACAGCTGAGCTGTATCATGTACTCGTTGAATTTGTTGGCGATTCACTTTCAAAATAAAACACCAACGGAAAGTTGCAGCTTGGATTTTAATGTCTCTGATGGTCTAGTAGACCGACGAAAGGACAACCATTGGATAACGTAGCGCTTGTATGAGATTCGCACAATCAGTATAAAAAGTAACTCGTTGCATTCCATTAGAATGAGCCCATTGGATAGCTTTAAGGAAAGTTTGGCTCTCAGCATGGAGGGCCGAGGATGCCAATCCATAGGTACCTCCCATTTTATCTTCTTGCGTTGGGGCATATTGTCTTTGAGAACCATAAATTTATATAGGCTTGATGAATGGTAATTTGCTTATTTTTGAACCCGTAGGTTCAAGTTTCTGGATCCGTAACTAACTAAAATTGGTGCGAAATTAATTTTTAGAGTCAATCTTAATACATTATATTTGACTTAATTAAGCGGCCATTCAAAGCCTGAAATATTATAGTATGTTATTGTGAAATCAATATAATTTGATTAGTTGATCATTTTAGCTCCAACTTGCCATGGTTATTATTTTGAATTGGTGTAAAAGTAGTTGAATGAGCTCTACATGCATTTTGCGATAACACTAATAATAAATGCATGCACTTTATAATTAAGGTTGATAATCGTAGATAATACATGCATGGAATTTTATAATACTAACTTTATCAAACACATTGTTCAATTTTATTCAAGAAAACTCATGTATGTCTTTATCCCTTGAATGGAAAAGATTACTACAAGTCTATAATCTTAGACCTGGTGGTGATCGAGGGCCTTAATCACCAATAGAAAAAAAAAACAGAAAAAAATAAACACGTATACAATTATGAATAAAACAGTTTTAAGCCGCTCTAATGTTGTAACATGGAAATAATACTTAAGATTTTGATGACCCTTGAGAGTAATAGCTTTAAGAACATTGGAAGCCAGAGGGTGCCCCTTTGCCACAGTTGTTGAGCAACAAACTCAACGAGACAGGGACGTTAAGGTTGATCCCTAAAACATTCGCTTTAATGGCTGTGCAAAGGCAAACTGCTGCATTAAGGTCGGTCAACCCTTGTAGGAGAGAGCAGCATGAACTCTGTGGTGGAGTTCCAATGACAAGCCCAAGCAAGTTACCCAATACATTGGCACAAGCTCCCAACTTGAGGACATCTATGGGACAATTGCCTTGTGATGATGGTGTTGGTGATTTGCTAGGTGGTGACAAGACTGATGGCACAGGTGTTGGTGATGTGCTAGGTGGTGACGGGCCTGATGGCACTGGCGTTACTGGTGTTTTACTTGGTGGTGATGGGCCTGATGGCACCGGTGTTGGTGATTTGCCAGGTGGTGATGGGACTGATGGCACTGGTGTTGGTGATTTGCCAGGTAGTGACGGGCCTGATGGCACTGGTGTTGGTGACTTGCTAGGTGGTGATAACATGGGTGTCGGTGACATCCCTCCATGGTGGCCACCGCTAGGGCTAGGGGGTTTAGAGGTATGTGGTGGTGGTGGGCAAGGGACATAATGGCAACTCACCAAAGAGAAAAATATTAGGTTGAGGCATATGAGGAGGGTAACTGATGACTGAGCTTTAAACATCTTATAAACTAATACAAATAAAAGCTTTTCTTTTTTAAGAAAGACGGGTTGTTATTTTGGGACTTGATAGATTGTTGTGGCAAATGAATGAATGGGGACTAGCCTTTATATAGTGGAACATTGTGAGACTTTTAGGAGCAAAATTTTACACGAATTGCAACAACTTTGCAAAAAATTAGATATTTTTCTAACTAGATGATGGCCCATGAGGTGATCTATTTCATTTTTCATGACTAAGAAGTGAGAACCATGTATACTACTATATAAACTGGATTGTGGACTTTCTTTCTTTCTTCCCTCTATACTATGCGCAATTGGTCACTTCTCAATTAAATCTAAACTTTACTATTGAAAGTGTTGTATGGTGAAATAAAGTTTTGAACTACTTTCTTTCAGTTTTAGAAGATAGTGTTTTCAAAAAATAATCAATAAATTAATCTTATTTTGGAATAGAGATGGAATTTAGAACATTTTTTATATTTGGAATGTAATTTACTTATTGTTATTTTACTAATAGAACAAGTTTAACTGACGATTAATTGTTTTAAGAGCAATTTTGGCAACTAACCTCTAACAAGTCAATTGTTATAAAAGCAATAATTTTAATACCCAACCTCTAGCAAGTACTAAAATAATTATTTTTTTTACTAAACAACCCCTTTATCTCTAGAAGTGTAGTCTTTTATTATACAAGATAAAGTGTTATTCCTTGGCGTTAGTGTTATGTGGCTTGGTACACCACATTAACACCATGTAATCGAAAATGCGAACACTCCTTATCAATGCGAACGCAAATTCCCCTACCGTGGCCATAGATATTCCTCTCGTATATCCATCCAACCATAACCACGGAGAATAACCCGCTAGATCATGATTCGTTAGACTTACAGATAGCGTGAAATTTTGACAATGTGCAAGAAGATCGAAAATTTTAACATTGGAGTTGAACACAATATTGGCATTTACTACTACTACGTTTTAGTTGAATCCTAGCCTCTAATTTTGCAATTCTGTACAATGAAGAAATATATACATCGAAGTTGGAGAGGGTCCCAACTCTTATATTCTAATTATAGCCTTTTGTCAAACTTCAAATATATGATAAAAAAAGGAATATAATAGCGCGTAGCACATTAATATTCCAAGACAAAATAAGTAGGTCGGTACTATGCATATGGCTCATACTTCATAAGCTATTTTACATCAAGCCCTTGCTTTCCAACTATGCTACTGTCATCCTTCAAGTGAAAAATCATAAATATCAAGTATATATTGAATCACAAATTAGTTTGTTGACTTGGTTGATGTCCCAGGTAATCGCATGTGATCTAATATTGATTATTTTATCATTAAATTCGATCAGAAATATAAAAAATATAGCATATAGATTGAGATTAAATTTATCTTTGTAGTTTATGATTTCAATTTTATCAAAAGTATTTTCAATAATTAGTTCTTCATTTTCTTCAATAATAAAGCAAAATAATTCTAAAAGGAATTGCTTCACTAATCAGAAATTGGATTTTTTTTTTTCTTTTTATTGTTTGGTGTCACAAATTCCTCAAACTATAAATTGTATGTTATTAGAAGATGTTTTTGTTGATTAAGTTTTGCGGAAAAAGAAATTTAGTTGGTTAATCGACAATAGTGTAATACTTTAAAAAATTTCGTCTTCTTAATATTTGTATCAATGAAATTATATATGCAAATAAAAAAATTACGGTATAAGTGCGTTATAAGAGATCGAAATAACATAAGTTGAGCAATCTATACAAATATATTAAAAGGTGTGTGCGACATAAATACACGTCATGTGTCACCTTTGTTACTCCACTAAAATTGTCCAATGTTGACATAAGTCATGTCGATTAACAAAAGTAAAATTTGCTTGCAACAAGATTTGAATTCGTGACTTCTTGCTTTTATAACATGACACAATTACTTTAATCATGCTTTAAGTGTCCACCGTAAAAAATTTAATTACCATCTAGGAAAATACATAATACAATAAGAAGTCACCAGAACCCACTCGGTAAAAATAAACCCGGAGGCCATCGCTTTGCATTATTAAAAAAAGAAAACATCACTTACGTAACTACAGAAACGGAAGTAAGAATGTGTAAATCAATAAACATTAAAAAAATCTATTTGGCAGGGAAACTCTCATGAAGATCATGTTTCCCATTTTTGAAATTCTAGACGACAAAATTTCCTTGAAAGACCACCGAGTTTTCTGCCTCAAATTGATCTTCAGTCACAAAATGATATATTTTCCAACTAAAATTCTCTCATCTAACTCTATAGTCTATGCCCCATTATATACATCTTTTGTCGGTAATAAAAGAAATTACAATAGATTTCTATGCAACAATAGTTATTTAATCCTAAATTTTGATTTTCACGAGAAATGAACAAATGCGGTATTAAGAGGCTTTTAGAGACAAGGAAAATGGTGTCAACTACCCGGGCAACGTTACAAGTCACGTCGCCTTTTCTAGGAACGTCTCGTGAGAAAGTATGACCAGGCCCGAAAAAGTCTAACAATGTAATAAAAACAGCCAAAATTGAAGACTAAATTTTGATTTTCACGAGAAATGAACAAATGCGGTATTAAGAGACTTTTAGAGAAAAGGAAAATGGTGTCAACTACCCGCGCAACGTTACAAGTCACGTCGCCTTTTCTAGGAACGTCTCCTGAGAAAGTATAACCAGGCCCGAAAAAGTCCAACAATGTAAAAAAAAAAAACAACAAAAATTGAAGGTTATAATACAGGCTTTCGGACTTTCCCACGGACCAATCTCCAAACGCCATGGGAAGGCTCCTAGGGACATGGGATGTCATTGGAAAGAATTCATGTGGCTTCAACGAATATCTGGATGCATTTGCGTTTATTTCGAGGCAATTTTGGATTTCATGAGAAATTAACAAATGGGGTGTTTAGGCTTATCGAGGAAATGCGAATTGTGTCAAGCACCCGCGCAACGTTACAAGTCATGTCGGCACTCTTAGGAATTTTTCGGATAAAATATGACCAGGCCCAAAGAAATCAAAGAATGTCCCAAAAACAGCCAAAATTGAAGGTTATAATACACGCTTTCAGACTTTCCTGGGGCCCGAGCTTCGAACGCCACGGGATGCCTCTTAGGGGTATGGAAGATCATTGTAAAAGAATCATGTGGCTTAGAACGAATATGTGGATGTCTTTACGTTCATTTCGAGGCAATTTCAGGTTTCACGAGAAATGAACAAATGGGGTGTTTAGAGGCTTTTCAAGGCCACAAAAATAGTGTCAAGCACCCGCGCAACGTTATAAATCACGTCGGCTTTCCTAGGAACGTTTCATAAGAAAATATGGCCAGGCCCGGAGAAGTCCAAAAATGGCCCAAAACCAGCCATAATTGAAGGTTATACTATACATTTTCGGATTTTCCCGGAACTCGAACTCTGAACGCCAAAGGATGCCTCCTAGAGGCATGGGAGGTCATTGGAAAGGAGCCATGTGGCTTGGAACAAATATGTGGATGCCTTTACGTTCGTTTCGAGGCAGTTTTAGGTTTCACAAGAAATTAACAAGTAGGGTGCGTGTTTAAAGACTTTTCAAGGCAACACTGATGGTGCCAAGCACCCACGCAACCTTTCAAGTCACTTCGATTTTCCTAGGAATGTTTTGGGAGAAAATATGACTAATCTCGGAGAAGTCCAAAAATGTCCCAAAAAAACCAAAATTTAAGGTTATAATGCACGCTTTCGAACTTTCCCGAGCTCCGAGCTTCAAACGCCACGGGATGCCTCCTAGGGACATGGGAGGTCATTGGAAAGGAGTCATGTGGCTTGGAACGAATATGTGGATGCCTTTACGTTCATTTCGAGGCAGTTTAAGATTTCACGAGAAATGAACAAATCGGATGTTTAAAGGCTTTTTCAGGCAACACTAATGGTGCCAAGCAGCCGCGCAACCTTACATGTCACTTCAGCTTTCCAAAGAACGTTTTGGGAGAAAATATGGCTAGGCCTGGACAAGTCCAAAATGTCCTAAAAACAACCGAAATCAAAGGTTATAATACCTGCTTTCGGACTTTCCCGGTACCCGAGCTTCGGACGCCACTGGATGCCTCGTAGGAACATGGGAGTTCATTGGAAAGGAGTCATGTGGCTTGGAACGAATATGTGGATGCCTTTACGTTCATTTCGAGACAGTTTTAGGTTTCACGAGAAATAAACAAATAGCGTGTTTAGAGACTTTTCGAGGCAACATAAGTGGTGCCAAGCACCCGCGCAACGTTACAAGTCACGTCGGCTTTCTTAGGAAAGTTTTAGGGTGAAATATGGCCAGGCCCAGAGAAGTCCAAAAATGTTCGAAAAACAGCCAAAATTAAAGGTTATAATACACGATTTCGGATTTCCAAGAGCCCGAACTCTGAACGCCACGGGAGGCTTCCTAGGGGAACAGAGGTCATTGGAAAGGAGTCATATGGCTTGGAACAAATATATGTGGATGCCTTTACGTTCATTTCGATGCACTTTTAGGCTTCACGAGCAATGAACAAATAGGGTGTCTCAAGGCTTTTCGAGCAACACTAATGGTGCCAGCACCCAAGCAATCTTACAAGTCATTTCGGCTTTCCTAGGAACGTTTTGAGAAAAAATATGGCCAGGTCTCGGAGAAGTCTAAAACTATCCCAAAGACAACCAAAATTTCAAGTTATAATACACGCTTTCAGACTTTTCTGGGGTCCGAGCTTTGAACGCCACTGGATTCCTCCTAGGGACATGGGAGGTCATCGGAAATGAGTCATGTGGCTTGGAACCATTATGTGGATGCATTTACGTTCATTTCGAGGCAATTTTGGGTTTCACGAGAAATGAAAAATGTGGTGTTCAGAAGCTTTTTGAAGCAATGTAAATGGTGTCAAGCACCCAAGCAATGTTAGAATTCACGTCAGCTTTCCTAGGAACTTTTTAGCAGAGAATATGACCAGGCCTGCAGAAGTCAAAAAATGTTCCAAAAACAATCAAAATTGAAGGTTATAATACACGCTTTAGAATTTTCCCGATGCCCGAACACCACTGGTTGCCTCCTAGGGGATTGGAAGGTCATTTGTAAGGAGTTATGTGGCTTGGAACGAATATGTGGATGCCTTTACGTTTATTTCGAGGTAGCTTTAGGTTTCACGAGAAATGAACAAATGGGGTGTTTAAAGGCTTTTCGAGGCAACACTAATGGTGTCTAGTACCCGCGCAAACTTACAAGTCACTTCGGCTTTCTTAGGAACGTTTCAGGAGAAAATATGGTCAGTCCCGGTGAAGACCAAAAATGTCCCAAAAACAACCAAAATTGAAGGTTATAATACACAAGTGAGATATGACCATTTGAAAAGCTCGATTCTGATGAGAAAAGAGTGAGATATGACCATTTGAAAATGAGCAGACGGGCAGACAGGGAGACGCACGCGCGACCACAATTGTAATTTCGTGTGTGGCCGGCACACGCAAGAAGCGCTGTCGATTGTCCTGTTGGGCAAATTCTTGTCCTTTGTAGTTTTTTTTTTGAATGATACAAAGCTATAAGTTATGTTCTATTGCTCAGCAAAAAGTGATCCTCTCCAGCTCTGACAATTTTGTTCATTCATTGTATTAAGTCAACGCATATAAGTACTTCTAACACTTATTAGGGGGAGCATTGATATCCTTGATCATTCTAATATGCTAAAGATGCTTGACTTAGTGGTTAAGATTGAAAACTGTGAACGATAGGTCATAGGTTCGAATCCCCATCCCCCTCTCTAAAGTAGGCCCTGCATTCGTGGCTCATATAAATCAAAAAACATGTTTAAGAATAGGTTGTGAATTGTGAGTTTGTGGAATTTCATTGTAAATGAGTAACGTTTGGTTGTTTTTTTCTTGATCCTTTTATTTGCTTCGTTTTAGCCAAAAGCGAAATTCTTAAACATAGAACGACGATGGGGATCTATGTTTTTTTATTGAAATCATATAAGCTATGTTCTATATATTTTTAAATTTTAGTGTTCATTGTACTACTATAGTACCATATGTTATATAATTTCGCCATTTATTTCGAGATTGTTGCTCAAATAAACATATTCAATTTTACATACATATATTAAAATTATTAGTTATTTAATGTGTTGAGCACTCGTGCTCGGATAGTATACGTGTCCAATAGTCGAATTCGAAAATTTAATGAAACTCCCTCATAATGTTCCCCCAAAACGAAGTGTTTAAGGGGAATATTATCTTTGAGAGCCTTTAACTTATATAGGCTTGATGAATGGTGATTTGCTTATTTTTGAACCCGTATGTTCAAGTTTATGGATATGTCATTGACTAAACTTGGTCAAAAATTAGTTTTTAGAATCAATCTTAATACACTGTATTAGACTTAATTAAGCGGCCATTCAAAGCCTGAATTTTTTTCGTACGTTATTGTGAAATCAATATAATTGAATAATTTGATCATTTTAGCTCGAACTTGCAATGGTTATTACTTTGAATTGGTGTAAAAGTAGTTGAATGAGCTCTGCATGCATTTTACGATAACACGAATACATGCATGCATTCTATAATAGAGGTTGATAATCGTCGATACCATATGCATGCATGGAATTTTATAATACTAACTTTATCAAACATATTGTTCAGATTTATTCAAGAAAACTCATGTATGTCTTTCTCCCTTGAATGGAAAAGATTACTACAAGTCTATAGACTATAATCTTAGGCCTGGTGGAAAATGGTGATCGAGGGCCTTAATGACCAACAGAAAAAGAAAAAAAAAACACACAAAAAAGAAATACGTATACAATTAGACCTGGCAATCGGACCAATCAGATCGGATTCGGACCGGACCAATTCAAATCGGACCATTTTCGGATCAAGTTACATTCGGACTGGGATCGGACCGGACCGTTTCGGATTGGGTCATCGTTCGGACTATTATTTCGGATCGGAATCGGACCGGACCAATTCAGATCGGACCGTTTTCGGATCAAGTTACATTCGGACTTGGATCGGACCGGATCGGATCATTTCGGATTGGGTCATCGTTCGAACTATTATTTCGGATCGGAATCGGACTATGGTGGAATGAATGGAATACTTATGCCAATGATATGTTTTTTTATATAAAAAAATGGGTAAGTTTCGGGTATTTCGGATCAAAGCCTAATCGAAACCAATAATTTTGGGTCGGTTTACCTTCGGGTCAGATCAATTTTAGATCGGCTCGGATCAATATCGGGTCGGGTAAGATTATATCGGATCATTCGGATTTCGGATGAGTTTCGGATCAAGATTATTTCGGATCGGGATTCGGACCGGATCGGGACCGTTTCGGATTCTGATCAAGGTTCGGACTGTCTCGTTTGGACCCAGATCGGACCACGGATCGGATATTTCGGACCGGATTTTCGGATCAGGACCAACTTTACCAGGTCTATATACAATAATGAATAAAACAGTTTGAAGCTGCTCTAATGCTGTAATATGGAAATGATACTTAAGATTTTGATGAGCCAATAAAATTAGAGTAATAATTTTAAGAGCACTGGAAGCCAGAAGGTGCCCCTTTGCCACAGTTGTTGAGCAACAAACTCAACGAGACAGGGACGTTAAGGTTGATCCCTAAAATATTAGCTTTAATGGCAGTGCAAAGGCAAACTGCTGCATTAAGGTCGGTCAACCCTTGAAGGAGAGAGCAGCATGAACTCTGTGGTGGAGTTCCAATGACAAGCCCAAGCAAGTTACCCAATACATTGGCACAAGCTCCCAACTTGAGGACATCTATGGGACAGTTGCCTTGTGATGATGGTGTTGGTGATTTGCTTGGTGGTGACCGGACTGATGGCACTGGTGTTGGTGATTTGCTAGGCGGTGACGGGCTTGTTGGCACTGGCGTTGCTGGTGATTTGCTTGGTGGTGACGGGCCTGATGGCACCGGTGTTGGTGATTTGCTTGGTGGTGATGGGACTGAAGGCACTGGTGTTGGTGATTTACTAGGCGGTGACGGACCTGATGGCACTGGTGTTGGTGATTTGCTAGGTGGTGATAACATTGGCGTTGGTGAGATCCCTCCATGGTGGCCACCGCTAGGGCTTGGGGGTTCAGAGGTGTGTGGTGGTGGTGGGCAAGGGACATTATGGCAACTCACCAAAGAGAAAAATATTAGGTTCAGGCATATGAGGAGGGTAACTGATGACTGAGCTTTAGACATCTTATGAACTAATACAAATGAATTGTTTTCTTTCTTAGCAAAGACGGGTTGTTATTTTGGGACTTGAGAGATTGTTTGACAAATGAATGAGTGGGGGCTAGCCTTTATATAGTTGAATTTTGTGAGACTTTTAGGAGCAAAATTTTAGACGTATTACAACTTTGCAAAAATTAGATATTTTTCTAACTAGATGATGGCCCATGAGGTGATTTATTTCAATTTTCATGACTAAGAAGTGAGAACCATATATATATAAAATGGATTGTGGACTTTCTTTCTTTCTTCCCTCTATACTATGCTCAATTGGTCACTTCTCAATTAAATCTAAACTTTACTGTTGAAAGTGTTGTATGGTGAAATAAAATTTTGAATTACTTTCTTTTAGTTTTAGAACGTAGTGTTTTCGAAAAATAATCAATATATTAATCTTGTTTTGGGATAGAGGTGGAATTTAGAGCAATTTTTATATTTGGAATGTAATTTACTTATTGTTATTTTACTAATAGAACAAGTTTAACTGACCAATAATTATTTTAAGAGCAATGTTGGCTGGTAGCCTCTAACAAGTCAATGGTTATAAAAGCAATTTTAATAACCAACCTCTAGCAAGTATTAAAATAATTAGGAAAAATTGTTTTAAATAAGTCAACCTTTGCATGGTCTTCCCATTTTAAGTCTATCTTTTGATTATTCTTGAACAAGTTCACTTTGTAGCTTAGTTAACTTTATTTAGGTTGGATTAAAATGTTACCTAGAACTCTAGGTAAATGCCGGTTATTTGGGTGACTTGTCAAGAACAGTTGCCTTTATTTATTTTTATCTTTTTCTCTTTTCCTTATTTCACATAATGCCCCTCTCGATCTCTTATTCTCTCTCTTCTATGTTCCTCTCTCCCTCCCTCCTCCCTCTTTAGTGTACACTGCTCCTTTCTCTCTCTTCTCTACTCATCATCACTGAATCAACATCATCAATCATCCTCATCATCAAATCAACACCATGTTGAACATTTGTCATAATCGAATGACAATCATCAATCAACATTCACTGTGGGTGTTTGCCCCTCATCGCGAACGATGATCATCAATCAACACCATCTTGCGTTTGGGCCACAAGAACGGGGGCGTGGAAGGAGGGAGGAGAGAGAAAGAGTGCCACGTGGTCGGAGGAGAGGATGATTGGTAATGATAGGGGTGATTCCTGGTGGATGGCAGTGGGTATCTTGTGGTGACGGTGTGAGTTATGTTGGATGACAATGGTTGATTGGTGGCGGTTGGTATTAGTGCGGCTGCGTGGTGGTGGCAGACTCGATGAGGACAGGGGAGGAGAGAGAGAGAGGTTGGGGTTGGAGTGGATTGTAAAGAGATTAATGTTGCAATATGTGGACTTAATTTAGTAGAATAATGAAGAAGGCAGGGAGAAATTATGAGATTATGTGTATTTGATGTTTTGGGGAAATTTTGTTGTTGATTGGTTTTGCTAGTTCCGAATTTTAATTTAGATGGGGGTTTTTTGAGGGAAAGTAAATGTTGGTGGGTTTGAGTCAGGGTAGGAGAGGGGTGAAGGATACGGCAATGGTGGTGGGGTGAGACAGAATGGAGAAGACGAAGTTATGAACTAAAAGGAGGAGAGAGAGAACTGTTGTTTGGTGGGGTTTTGGGTGGGTTATGTAAATTGGGTGGTTTTTTGGACGAGTAATTAATTTTGGGTGGGTATTGTAATTTGGGTGGGTTTTTGGGTGGGTATTTAGTTTTAGTTGGGTTTTTGGGCTGGTCAATGGGTTTAGTGAAAGTCAAACTTGCAACTATTTTTTTTATGACAAGCTAAACCGGTAAAAAGTCATCTAGCTTAATTAAAGTTAACTAAGCTACAAAGTGAACTTGTTCAGGAATAATCAAAAGATAGACTTAAAATAGGAAGATCACGCAAAGGTTGACTTATTTAAAACAATTTTTCCAAATAATTATTTTTTTTTACCAAACAACCCCTTTATCTCTAGAAGCGTAGTCTTTTATTATACATTAATCTTATAGGAGTAATAACTAATTAAACATCATATTGTTTGTCACCTGAGCAATGTAATTATCGGCTATTTTACATACTCTTCAACCAATATTCAATAAATTGTAGCATATTAAGACACAAGTGATATGCTCCTCTCTATTTAAACAATCTTTTAAATTAACATTTACTTCCCTTAGCTTCTTACCATCTCTCATCTTCGAATCTTTTGTTACTTTTTCTATTAAGTGAAAGCGAATGAATCTAATTCTAATGTCCTCGTAAAAGTTTATTATTTTTCCATCTAATTATCCAATCCTACAACCCATAAATACAACCCTCGTATATGTTTTCGATTATGTTTAATTTGTTTGAAGGAAAAAAAATCTAAGTTCCAAGACAAAGTGTTACCCATACAAAAGTATAGTATTAAATATTGTAAAATACATTATTTATACAAATATATTAAAAATCGTGCCTAAGCAAGTCTATGTGCCACGTAGCACTCTTCTCAAACTTCTAATGCAAATATCTTATGTCCATGTATACTCCTCAATTAAAAAGTTTGTGTAATTGCAAGGACTCGAACATGTAACCTTTGAAACAAAAAGTAATAGCTTAACCATCAATATACTATGACTTTATTGTTTAATGTTTCAAATAAAATATGATAAAGTCTTTGACAAATAAACTTGACTATAAAGACTTAAACAAACATATACATTTCTAACACTCTTATTACACAACAAACAAGATACCATTAATGTCATATTCTCTTAACACAATTCCTTTTAAGCTATTATTTTCAAACTTAAACCTCAAAAAAAAAATTTACTTATCACGTCATAACGTAAACTTTTTAATTTCTTTATGGACCAAAAATACGAAAAGTGGCAAAGTAAATTATGAAATTTAAGAATAATAACATATATGTTTATTGAAACTGACCCGAGGCATCATCCGGGCAAAATACTAGTTGGAATTTAATAATGTGTTATTCCTTGGCGGCGTTAGTGTTATGTGACTTGGTATAACACATTAACACCATGTAATCGAAAATGCGAACACTCCTTATCAATGCGAACGCAAATTCCCCTACCGTGGCCATAGATTTTTCTCTCTTATATGAGTTATATCCATCCAACCATAACCACGGAGAATAACCCGCTAGATCATGATTCGTTAAGACATACAGATAGCGTGAATTGACAATGTGCAAGACGATCGAAAATTTTAACATTGAAGTTTGAACGCAATATTGGCATTTAATACTACGTTTTTAGTTTTAATCCTAGCCTCTAATTTTGCAATTCTGTACAAGGAATAGGGATCCAACTCTTATATTCTAATTAAAGCCTTTTGTCAAACTTCAAATATATGACAAAATAAGTAGGTCGGTACTAGGCATATCGCTCATACTTAACATAAGATATTTTACATAAAGCCCTCTTTTGCCTTCCAACTATGCTACGGTCATCCATCAAGTGAAAAATCATAACTATCCTCTTGATAACAAAGAGTTCATAAATCATAAATGTAGCTTTAAAATGTGACGAAATCTGACGAATAGATCTATCAAGTATATATTGAATCACAAATTAGTTTGTTGGCTTGGTTGATGTCTCATGTAATCGTATGTGATATAATATTGATTATTTTATCATTAAATTCAATCAAAATTTCCCGTCAAAAAAAAAAATTCAATCAAAATTATAAAATATAGCATATAGTTTGAGATTAAATTTGGGGCCAATTGACCAAATTGGTAAAAAAAATGAACCCTTCACGACAATTTGGTAAAAAAAGTGGCTCCGGCGACGAAAACGTAATTAAAACTCACTCAAGCGACATTTAACCCATAATTTTAGAAAATATCAGGTGAAGTCAATGCGTGTGCTACACACATGATTTATTATATTTAATTTGGTTTATATGGGTTTTTTTGTTTGAGATATTCTACTCCATAATGCCAAATTAATTTACCAACCCTCACCCCATTTATCTTTCTCTCTCTTTTACGTTTCCTCTTCCATTTCATTTTCTTTCAAACTCAAATTGTATTGGCAGATTCTTCTATTGAAGTTATAGAAGGTAACTAGACAAATCGAAGAATTAAAAAATCTAAAGCATCCATCACTGGTCAAGCTTTTTCACTTTGCAGAAGGTAATTTTTTCAAGTCTTGATTATGTAATATTGTGAAGTTGAATTGCTTAATTAGTTGTATATTAATCATTTATTAATTAGGGCTTAATTTTTGATTTAGGGATGTTACGAATTGGGATTATTTAATTGTCAGATTTCTATCTAGGGTTTAATTATGCAATTAAGGTTTAATTAGGTTTGAAAAGTAATTTGTTGTTGCTTAGTTTTTAATCTGGATTGTGTTAATTTATAATCTCTCCTTTACATGAGTAATTTCAGATGGATAATAAGGTCGGTGGGGATAGTCACTATAATATAGATGGAGGTTCTAAAAGTGTGGTGAATTTTCGATCAGACCTTCTTCATAATGTTGGCACGTCTGATGTTATGAACTTAGATGAGATGATGGCATCACAAAGGAAGAAATTAACACCAAAGAGAAAGGGACAACCAAGCAGGACACCTCCCAAAACTCCCCCCTCTGTATCACAACTCCACTTCGAGACTGAGACAACCGAACCTGATTCACCCCCCAAAACTCCTCCTTCCCTTTCATCAAGCACATTTAGTGATGACTCGGCTGAGGATGAGAACTATAAGATTGACCCCAGGGATCTTATAGAAAGTGATCTAGAACTTGTAAGTCCTAATGTGAAGAAGTTAATGAAAGATAAGGGATTAAAGAAGCCAACATATCATTCCAATAGAAAAAGACGATGAAGTGGTTCAGATGGTGAGAATGAAGATCATGCTAATGAGTTTGAGGGCAAAGAATACCATTGGGAGTCTGATGATTCTCTTATTTTGGATGACATTCTTAGAGAAGAATTTCATTATGATGATGATGAGTTAATCTCAATGAGGGAGAATAGCCTACTGAAAAAGAAAAAACATTTCGGCTCAAAATGGACAGGAAACATGGATGAGCATAACCAAGGTGGTAGTGAGGGTAACAACGAGGATGTAAGTGGACAACAAACTCATGAAAATAACCACCAAGTTGAGCAAAACGTCCAACAGACAAGTGAGAGAACAAGTTGGCCATCGTTTTGGACAACATACCAAGGCGGATATGACTCTGACCAAAGAGATTCAGACAATGAGGACCCATTTTCATCTGATGGAGAGCATGTAGATTTTGATGTTGACGTTGAGAGGGGCAACCTCCAAAAGAGGAAAAAGAGTGTCAAATATCTTGTTTTTAATGAGAAGACTGAAATGAGAAGAGTTGAACTATCTGTAGGGCTAAAGTTTACTTCAATAGATATTTTCAAGCAAGCCATTGTTGCATACTCAATCCAACAACAAAGGATTTAGTGTACATGAAGAATGATAAAAGGTTCATAAGTATTGGTTGTGCAAATTGTAGATGGGAACTAACTTCTGGACCTGACATTGATGATACCACAGGGTGGCAAATTAAGTCACTTCAACCTCTACATGAAAGATGCACAAGAACATTTCACAACAGATTGATAACTGTGAATTGGTTGGTAAATGAGTACCTGGACAAGATACTAAGAAACCCTTTAATGAAGGCACAAGAGATGAAGGATGACATGAGAGGGAGATATGATATAATTGTAGGAATAAGGCAATGTCAAAGGGCTAAATGCAAGGCATTAAATGCTGTTGTTTCCCTCATGAAGAAGCAGTATGGAATTCTTAAACCATACTTGGTAGAGTTGGTAAAGTCCAACCCAGGCACAACATGTGTATTGAAGAGTGTGACGTGTGAGGGAACCTAACCAGCCAAGACAATTTCTGAAATTTTATGTTTGCTTTGCCTCTTTGAAAAAAGTTTCAAGGAAAATTGTAGGCCTATCATAGGGGTTGATGGTTGTTTCCTTAAGCATGCATGTGGAGGACAACTATTGTGTGCTGTTGGTAGGGACGGGAACAACCAAATGTTTCCAATTGGATGGGCAATTGTTGGTAGAGAGACTAAAGAAGCGGAGTGGTTCCAAGGTTGATATGTGAAGATCTACAGATGGACGATGGGGAAGGATGGACTGTCATTTCAGACCAGCAAAAGGTGAGCTTTGTTCACTTCTTTTTTTTGCCAATTTCAACTTTATGCAAAACTTAATCAAATTTCACTTGTTTTAGGGTCTGGTTGATGCAATTCACAGGTTATGGCCTCAAATTGAGCATAGACAATGTGCTCGACACATCTTCTCAAATTGGAGGAAAAAACACAAGGGAAAGGAGTTGGAAAAACAATTTTGGAAGTGTGTGAAGGCTACCAGCATTGGTGAGTATGAGACTCACATTGCTAAGCTTAAAGCAATGTCTGAACAAGCACACATTGATTTTGAAAAAAGGAACACTGACACTTTTTGCAAGTCCAAATTCAAAACTCATTCCTGTTGTGATGTGGTGGATAATAATATGGCTGAAACCTTTAACAGTTTCATATTGCTAGCTAGGTATAAGCCCATAGTTAGTATGCTTGAGGATATTAGACTAGCTTTGATGGAAAGGATGAAGAATAAGAAGAAATTGGTTAATGGCTTTGTTGCTGGCATTGCACCTAGGATTAGCCACAGGTTAGAAGAGTCATATGCAGAGCAGAGGAACTGCGAATGTAGATGGAACGGGGAGGACTCACAAACCGGCTTTGAGGTTATACATTATGGGATTAGCCATGCGGTTGACCTTAGAAAGAGGACTTGTAGTTGCAGATCATGGGACCTAACAGGTGTGCCTTGTGCACATGCTATGAGTGCTATTCTATATATGAGGCATCAGCCAGAGAACTATATTGCACATTGGTACACAAGGACCGCATATGAGAAGACATATCATCAAATGCTACAACCAGTTCCTGGAAGCACATTTTGGGATCATGAGGGTGAAGGCTTGGTTCTACCCCCAGATTTGGTGAGTAAGGGCCCAGGAAAAAAGAAGACAGCTAGAAGAAAGGATGCAGATGAGCCTACTAAGGGCAAGATAAAATACAATAGAAAAGGAATTCAAACAAGATGTTCAAATTGTGGTGTACTTGGACATTCAAAGAAGACATGTAAATCGTCCCCGCAACAACAGGTAATTTAATTGTGATAAAATCTGTAACATATACTTTTGCTTAAATTTGACCTTTTTTTTTTAGAACACAAAGAAGCATCAACTTGGGCAAGAGGAAGGAAAAAGGGTAGCAAAAACAGGGTAGGAAGATCCATTTCAGAATTGGTGGAACAAGGAGTACCTACTCCTACAGATTACGTCAAGAAAGCAAGGAAATCGGCAAAAAAATCATCTGAGCCAACAACAACCACAACCTCGACATCTCAGCCTTGGTTAGAAGCAAACTGGAAGAGGTAGAGGAGGAAAAAAGGAAGGGGAGGAAGGACAATACCTCTAGGAGTGGGGATCTACTGTGCCACTGATGGAGCAATACAGTTCAGTGGCTCAACTTCATCACCACCAGTTATCCTATCACAGGGTCAATTTTCATCACAACCAACTTGTTCTTCCTAGTATTGATAATTTAGGGATCTAGGGGTTTTTTTTTTGGACTTTGAAAGTTTGCTAATACAGTGGGTTTTGTGGTCTTTGTCTATGGGTGTGGTTCTCGTATGATTTGGTGAAGATGCATTTTGACATTAACTAAATCCAGTAAAAACTTCTGGATTAAGAACAAAGTATTCCCCTTCTTTTGAGTTTTGTTGCTAAAGTTTGTGGACATACAAGCATTGTATATTGTGTTTTTGTCCCCCATATGGCTTTTTGTGTTTTGTTTTATATAGTTATATTAATTTAATAATCATTTCAATATTATTATTATAAATGTTTTGATCTCAATATTATCTTCCTGCATTTACTTTATGACAACAAAAACAAAAAGGAGCCAACTTTTGATTACTTAATTGTTTAATACACAAGAAGGTGGAAAACTACTCATTGTTGACACTTCATTACAAATAAAATAAGGGTCCTTGGTTTCCCTTTCTCGTTGAAAGGTTGTTGACACTTCAGACATGTGAGGGAGGTGGTGAGAGAAGAAAAAAGGGGGTTAAATAAATAAAGGGGTGGTTGGGAAAATAAACATAGCATCAAAATGGGAGAAACCTCCATAAAACCAACTAAAACACATACACGCGTATAGTAAATGTGTGCAGCACACGCATTGACTTCGCCTGATGTTTTCTAAAATTATGGGTTAAATGTCGCCTGAGTTTTTTTTAATTACGTTTTCGTCGCCAGAACCACTTTTTTTACCAAATTGTCGTGAAGGGTTCATTTTTTTTACCAATTTGGTCAATTGGCCTTAAATTTGGCTTTGTAGTTTATGATTTCAATTTTATCAAAAGTATTTTCAATAATTAGTTCTTCATTTTCTTCAATTATACAGCAAACTAATTCTAAAAGGAATTGCTTCACTAATCTGAAATTAGATTTTTTTTTTTTTTAATTGTTCGGTATCACAAATTCCTCAAACTATAAACTCTATGTTATTAGAAGATGTTTTTGTTGATTAAGTTTTGCGGAAAAAGAAATTTAGTTGGTTAATCGACCAATAGTGTAATACTTTTAAAAAATATCATCTTCTCAATATTTGTATCAATGAAATTATATTTGCAAATAAAAAGATTTACGGTATAAGTGTGTTATAAGAGATCGAACTAAAATAAGTTGAGCAATCTATACAAATATATTAAAAGGTCTGTGCGACAATGTATACACGTCATGTGTCACCTCTATTACTCCACTAGAATTGCCCAATGTGTACATACATAAGTCATGTCGATCAACAAAAGTAAAATTAGCTTACAACAAGATTTGAACTTGTGACCTCTTGCTATTATAACACGACACAATTACCATCTCAACCAACTTTTAATCATACTTTAAGTGTCCACAATAAAAAAAATTAATTACCATCTAGGTAAAGACATAATACAATAAGAAGCCACTAGAAAATCAACCCTCTTGGGAAAACTAAACTCGAAGACCATCGCTTTGCATTATGAAAAAAGAAAACTTGACTTACAGAACTACAAAAGTGGACGTAAGGATGTGTAAATCAATAAACATTAAAAAAATCTATTTAGCATGAAAACTCTCATGAAGATTATGTTTCCTATTTCTGAAACACGAGACAACAAAATTTCTTTGAAAGAACATCGAGTTTTCGAACGCCACGGGATGCCTCCTAGGGACATGGTATGTCACTGGAAATGAATCATGTGGCTTGGAACGAATATGTGGATGTTTTTACGTTCATTTCGAGACAATTTTGGGTTTCACGAGAAATGAACAAATAGGGTGTTCAGAAGCTTTTCGAGGCAATGCAAATTGTGCCAAGCACCCGCGCAACTTTACACGTCACGTCGGCACTCCTTGGAATGTTTCGTGATAAAATATGGCTAGGCCTAGATAAGTCAAAAAATGTCCCCAAAAACAGCTAAAATTGAAGGTTATATTAAACGCTTTCAGACTTACCCGGGCCCGAGCTCCAAATGCCACAGAATGCCTCCTAGGGGCATGTGAGGTCATTGGAAAGGAGTCATGTGGCTTAAAATGAATTTGTGGATGCCTTTACGTTCATTTCGAGGCAGTTTTAGGTTTCACGATATATGAAGAAATGAGGTGTTTAAAGACTTTTTGAGGCAACACAAATGGTGCCAAACACCCGTGCAACGTTACAAGTCAGGTTGGCTTTCCTAAGAATATTTAGAGAGAAAATATGACCAGGCCCGGAGAAATCCAAAAATATCCCAAAAACAGCCAAAATTGAAGGTTAATACACGCTTTCGGACTTACCCGGGGCCTAAGCTTCGAACGCCACGGGATGCCTCCTATGGACATGGGAGGTCATTGGAAAAGAGTCATGTGACTTGGGACGAATATGTGGATGCCTTTACAATCATTTCGAAGCAATTTTAGATTTCACGAGAAATTAAAATTGGGGTGTTTAGAGGCTTTTTGAGACAACAATAATGGTGCCAAGCACCCGCACAGTGATGCAAGTCACTTCGGCATTCTTAGGAATTTTTCGGGAGAAAATATGACCAGACCCGAAAAAGTCCAAAAATATCCCAAAAACAACCAAAATTGAAGGTTTTAGTACACGCTTTTCGATTTTCCCCTCATAGAGGCTTGGGATGTCATTGGAAAGGAGTCATCTGGCTAGGAACGAATATGTGGATGCCTTTACGTTCATTTCGAGGCAGTTTTAGGTTTCACAAGAAATGAACAAATGTGGTGTTTAAAGACTTTTTGAGGCAACACTAACGGTGCCTAGCACCCGCGCAACATTACAAGTCACCTCAGGTTTCCAAGGAATATTTCGGGAGAAAATACCACCAGGTCTGGAGAAGTCCAAAAATGTCTCAAAAACAACCAAAATTGAAGATTATAATACACGAGTGAGATATGACCATTTGAAAAGCTCGATTCCGATGAGAAACGAGTGAATTATGACCATTTGAAAATGAGCTGACGGGCTGACAAGGAGTCGCTCGCGCGACCACACATGTAATTTCGCGTATGGCCGGCCACACATGTAATTTCGTGTGTGGCCGGCCACACACAAGATGTGCTGTCGATTGTCTTGCTGGGCAAATTCTTCCCCTCTGCAGTTACTTTTTTTATTGAAATGATACAAGGCTATAAGTTATGCTCTATTGCTTAGCAAAAAGTGATCTTCTCTAGATGACAATTTTGTTCTTCCATCGTAGTAGGGCATTGCTTAAAATTACTTCTAACACTTATTAGGGGGAGCATTCATGTCCTTGATCATTCTAGTATTCTAAGGATTTCTTGACCTAGTGGCTAAGATTTAAAACTATGAACGATAGGTCACAACACGTTAGAATCCCCACCCCCTTCTATATAGTAGGTTATACATTTGTGGCTCGTATGGATCAAAAAACATGTTTAATAAGAATAGGTTATGAATTATGAGTTTTTGGAATTTCATTGTAAACGACAAACATTTGGTTGTTTTTTTCTTGATCCTTTTAATGGTAGAATTTCTGCAATATAAAATGACGATGGAAATCTATATATTTTTTTATTGAAACCATATAAGCTACATTTTATCTATTTTTTAATTTTAGTCTTCATTGTACTATTATAATACCAGATGTTATATTATTTCGCTATTTATCTCGAGATTGTTGCTTAAATAAAACTGTTTAATTTTACATACATATATTAAAATTATTTGTTATTTGACGTTGAGCACTCGTGCTCGGATAGTATACGTGTCCAATAGTCGAATTCGAAAATTTAATGAAACTCCTTCATAATTTTGGCACAAAATGAAGTGTTTATTGTCTTTGAGAGCCTTAAACTTATATAGGCTTGATGAATGGTGATTTGCTTTTTTTAAAACCCGTAAATTCAAGTTTTCGGATACGTCACTGACTAAAATTGGTAAAGAATTAGTTTTTAGAATCAATTTTAATACACTATTTTTGACTTAATTAAGCGGCCATTCGAAGCCTGAAATATTATAGTACGTTATTGTGAAATCAATATAATTTAATTAGTTGATCATTTTAGCTCCGACTTTCAATGGTTATTACTTTGATTTAATTGGTGCAAAAGTAGTTGAATGAGCACTGCATGCACTTTACGATAATACTAATACATGCATGCATTTTATAATAGAGGTTGATAATCGTAGATACCATATAGAGGCATGGAATTTTATAATACTAACTTTATCAAACATATTGTTCAATTTTATTCAAGAAAACTCATGTATGTCTTTCTCCCTTGAATTGAAAAGATTACTACAAGTCTATCATCTTAGGCTTGGTGGTATACAACAGAAAAAAAAAAAAAAAGCAAAAAAAGAAATACGTATACAATTATGAATAAAACAGTTTCAAGCTGCTCTAATGCTGTAACATGGAAATAATACTTGAGATTTTGATGACCCCTCAGAGTAATAGTTTAAGAACATTGGAAGCCAGAGGGTGCCCCTTTGCCACAGTTGTTGAGCAACAAACTCAACGAGATAGGGACGTTAAGGTTGATCCCTAAAACATTCGCTTTAATGGCTGTGCAAAGGCAAACTGCTGCATTAAGGTCGGTCAACCCTTGTAGGAGAGAGCAACATGAACTCTGTGGTGGAGTTCCAATGACAAGCCCAAGCAAGTTACCCAATACATTGGCACAAGCTCCCAACTTGAGGACATCTATGGGACAGTTGCCTTGTGATGATGGTGTTGGTGATTTGCTAGGTGGTGACGGGACTGATGGCACTGGTGTTGGTGATTTGCTAGGCGGTGACGGGCCTGATGGCACTGGCGTTGCTGGTGATTTGCTTGGTGGTGACGGGCCTGATGGCACTGGCGTCGGTGACTTCCCTCCATGGTGGCCACCGCTAGGGCTAGGGGGTTTAGAGGTATGTGGTGGTGGTGGGCAAGGGACATAATGGCAACTCACCAAAGAGAAAAATATTAGGTTGAGGCATATGAGGAGGGTAACTGATGACTGAGCTTTAGACATCTTATGAACTAATATGAATAAAAGCTTTTCTTTCTTAGCAAAGACGGGTTGTTGTTTTGAGACTTGAGAGATTGTTGTGGCAAATGAATGAATGGGGGCTAGCCTTTATATAGTGGAATTTTGTGAAACTTTTAGGAGCAAAATTTTACACGTACTACAACTTTCCAAAAATTAGATATTTTTCTAACTAGATGATGGCCCATGAGGTGATCTATTTCAATTTTCATGACTAAGAAGTGAGATCCATATATATATATAAACTGGATTGTGGACTTTCTTTCTTTCCTCTATACTATGCGCAATTGGTCACTTCTCAATTAAATCTATACTATCTGCAATTGGTCACTTCTCAATTAAATCTAAACTTTACTATTGAAACTGTTGTATGGTGAAATAAAATTTTGAACAACTTTCTTTAAGTTTTAGAAGGTAGTGTTTTCAAAAAATAATCAATACATTAATCTTTTGGGATGGAGGTGGAATTTATAGCAATTTTTATATTTGAAATGTAATTTACTTATTATTATCTTACTAATAGATTAAGTTTAACTCAAGATTAATTGTTTTAAGAGCATTTTTGGCAACTAACCTCTAACAAATCAATTGTTCTAAAAGCAATTTTTATAACCAACCTCTAGGAAGTACTGAAATAAATATTTTTTTACGAAACAACCTCTTTATCTCTAGAAGTGTTGTCTTTTATTATACAATTATCTTACTATAACTAATTAAACATCATATTGTTTGTCACCTAAGCAATGTAATTGTCGGCTATTTTACATACTCTCCGACCATTCAATAAATTGTAGCATATTAAGACACAAGTGATATGCTCCTCTCTATTTAATTAAACAATCTTTTAAATTAACATTTACTTCCGTTAGCTTCTTACCATCTCTCATCTTCGAATCTTTTGTTATTTTTTTCTATTAAGTGAAAGCGAATGAATCTATTTCTAATTTCCTTGTAAAGCTTATTATTTTTCCATCTAATTATCAAATCCTAGAACCCATAGATACAATCCTCATATATATGTTTTGATTACGTCTAATTTGTTTGAAGGAAGAAAAATCTAAGTTCCAAGATAAAGTGTTACTTATACAAAAGTATAGTATTAAATATTGTAAAACATATTATCTATACAAATATATTAAAAGTCGTGCCTAAGCAAGTCTATGTGTCACATGACACTCCTCTCAAACTTCTAATGCAAATGTCTTATGTCACATGTATACTCAATTAAAAAAATTGTGTAATTGCTAGGAGTCGAACATGTAACCTTTGAAATAAAAAGTAAGAGTTTAACCATGGATATACTATAACTTTATTGTCTAATGTTTGAAATAAAATATGATAAAGTCTATGATAAATTAACTTGACTAAAAAGACTCAAACAAGTATATACATTTCTAGCACTCTTATTACGCAATGAACAAGACTATTGATGTAATATTCTCTTAACGCATTTCCTTTTAAGCTATTGAAATTTAATAATGTGCTATCCTTGGCGTTAGTGTTATGTGGCTTGGTACAACACATTACCACCATGTAATCGAAAATGCGCACACTCCTTATCAATGCGAAAGCAAATTCCCCTACCGTGTCCATAGATATTCCTCTCTTATATCCATCCAACCTTAACCACGGAGAATAACCCGCTAGATCATGATTCGGTAGACTTACAGATAGCGTGAAATTTTGACAATGTGCAAGAAGATCGGAAATTTTGACATTGGAGTTGATCAGTTGAACGCAATATT
The DNA here is from genome assembly GCF_026745355.1 of Beta vulgaris subsp. vulgaris. NCBI lineage: Eukaryota > Viridiplantae > Streptophyta > Magnoliopsida > Caryophyllales > Amaranthaceae > Beta > Beta vulgaris. The sequence goes on along the minus strand of NC_079206.1, from coordinate 508,484 downwards.
GGCATTTACTATTACTATGTTTTAGTTTTAATCCTAGCCTCTAATTTTGCAATTCTGTACAAGGAAGAAATATATACATCGAAGTTGGAGAGGGATCCAACTCTTATACTTTCTCCATTTTTTTTTTTTTACTTGCAACACTTTCTTAAAAAAGAAATACTCCCTCTGTTTTTTTTTTTATCATTCCTACTTTTCTGTGCGCGTCTTCCAATGCACGTTTTAAAACTTAAATATCTTTCATTATATATTAGTAAAAATTATAACGATTGAATATTAATAAAGTACTAATTGAGACGAATCAAACAAGACCCCACATGACTATGTTTTTTCTTATATATTGAGAACATTTGAGAAGATTCTCTCTATGCATGAATAGTGTCAAGATTCTAAGTGAGAAAGATAAAAAAAAACAGAGGGAGTAATTAATTACTTGCAACACTTTTTATTTTTGCTTTTTCTTTCTCTCTATCTCTCTCTAATCACATGGGCCCCTTTCTTTTTTTTCCTCTCTATCTCTCTCCTACCCAAATTTTGCATTAAAGTTGATAGGAAAAAAAAAGTATTGCAAAGTAAAAAAACGGAAGAAGTATTCTAATTATAGCCTTTTGTCAAACTTCAAATATATGATAAAAAGGACTAATAGCACATTATTATTCCAAGACAAAATAAGTAACAATAACTAGGTCGGTACTAGGCATATGGCCCATACTTCATAAGATATTTTACATCAAGCCCTCTTTTGCCTTCTAAGTACGCCACGGTCAGGCATCAAGTGGAAAAACATAACTATCAAGTATATATTGAATCACAAATTAGTTTGTTGGCTTGGTTGATGTCCCAGGTAATCGCATGTGATATAATATTGATTATTTTATCATTAAATTCAATCAAAAATATAAAAATATAGCATATAGTTTGAGACTAAATTTGGTTTTGTAGTTTATGATTTAAATTTTATCAAAAGTATTTTCAATAATTAGTTCTTCATTTTTTTTTTTTTTTTGTTGAAGGAGAAATTAGTTCTTCATTTTCTTCAATAATAAAGCAAACTAATTCTAAAAGGAATTGCTTCACTAATCTGAAATTTGATTATTATTTGTTTTTGTACAGTATCACAAATTCCTCAAACTATAAATTGTATGTTATTAGAAGATGTTTTTGTTGATTAAGCTTTGCGGAAAAAAAGAAATTTAGTTGGTTAATCGACAAATAGTGTAATACTTTAAAAAATATCATCTTCTTAATATTTGTATCAATGAAATTATATTTGCAAATAAAAAAATTTACGGTATAATGTGTTATAAGAGATCGAACTAAAATAAGTTGAGCAATCTATACAAATATATTAAAAGGCTTGAGTGACAATATATACACGCCACGTGTCACCTCTGTTACTCCATTAGAATTGTCTAATGTGTACATAAGTCATGTCGATTATCAAAAGTAAAATTAGCTTGCAACTAGATTTGCATGATACAATTATCATCTCAACCACCTTTTAATCATGCTTTAAGTGTCCACAATAAAAATTTTATTTATCATATAGGAAAAGACATAATACAATAAGAAGCCACCATAAAATAACCCTCTTGGTAAAAATAGTCTCGAAGGCCATCACTTTGCTTTATAAAAAAAGAAAACCTCACTTACAGAAGTACAGAAGTGGGAGTAAGGATGATGTGTAAATCAATAAATATTAAAAAAAATCTAAAAATCTATTTAGCATGGAAAATCTAATGAAGATCATGTTTTCCATTTCCGAAATTCGAGAGGACCAAATTTCTTTGAAAGACCAACGAGTTTCCTACCTCAAATTAACCTTCAGTCACAAAATGATATTTTCCTAACTAAAAATCTCTTAGCTAACTCTATAGTCTATGCCCTATTATATACATCTTTTGTCGGTAATAAACAAAATTACAACAGATTTCTATGCAACAATAGTTATTTAATCCGAAATTTTGACTTTCACGAGAAATGAACATATGAGGTGTTCATAGGCTTTTCATACCCAAAAAAGTCTCAAAATCAGCCAAAATTGAAGGTTATAATACACGCTTTCGGACTTAATCGGGGCCCGAGTTTTGAACGCCATGAGAGGCCTCCTAGGGACATGGGAGGTCATTGGAAAAGAGTCATGTAGCTTGGAACGAATATGTGGATGCTTTTACGATCATTTCAATTCAATTTTGGGTTTCCCGAGAAATTAACAAATTGGGTGTTTAGAGACTTTTCGAGGCAATGCAAATTGTGCCAAGAACCCCCTTAGCGATACAACTCACTTCGGCACTCCTAGGAATGTTTCGGGAGAAAATATGACCAATCTTAGAGAAGTAAAAAAAAAGTCCCAAAAACAACCAAAATTGAAGGTTATAATACACGCTTTAGGATTTTCCCCGAGCCCAAACTCTGAAAACCACGAGAGGCCTCCTAGGGGCTTAGAAGGTCATTGGAAAGGAGTCATGTGGCTTGGAACGAATATGTGGATGCTTTTACGTTCATTTTGATGTAGTTTTAGGTTTCACGAGAATGAAAAAATGGGGTGTTTAAACGCTTTTCGGGGCAACTAACACTAATGGTGCCAAGCACCTGCGCATCATTACAAGTCACTTCAACTTTCTTATGAACGTTGGGGAAAATATATGGTCAGGCCAGGAGAAGTCCAAAAAGTCCCCAAAAACAACCAAAATTGAAGATTATAATACACGAGTAAGATATGACCATATGAAAAGCTCGTTTCCGATGAGAAACGAGTGAGATATGACCATTTGAAAATGAGCTGATGGGCTGATAAGAAATCGCGCGCGCAGCCACACCTGTAATTTTGTGTGTGTTGTCGATTGTCTTGTTGGGCAAATTCTTCCCCTTTGGAGTTATTTTTTTATTAAAATGATAAAAGGCTATAAGTTATGTTCTATTCCATAGCAAACAGTGATCTTCTCTAGCTGACAATTTTGTTCTTTCATTGTAGTAGGTCAACGCTTATAATTACTTCTAACACTTATTACGGGGAGCATTGATATCCTTGATCATTCTAATATGCTAAAGATGTCTTGACCTAATAGTTAAGATTGAAAATTTTGAACGATAGGTCACAGGTTCGAGTCCCCCTCCCCTTGTTTGTGGTTGTGCTGCATTCGTAGCTCATATGGATAAAAAAGAACATGTTTAAGAATAGGTTGTGAATTATGAGTTTGTGGGATTCCATTGTAAACGACAAATGTTTGGTTGTTTTTTCTTGATCCTTTTCTTTGCTTCGTTTTAGCCAAAAATGAAATATAATGGTAGAATTTCTGCAACATAAAATGACGATGGAGATCTATATTTTTTTTTAATTGAAACCATAATAAGCTACGTTTTATCTATTTTTAAATTTTAGTGTTCATTGTACTAATATAATACTAGATGTTAAATTATTTCGCTATTTATCTCGATTGTTGCTTAAATAAACCTATTTAATTTTACATACATATATTAAAATTATTTGTTATTTGACGTTGAGCACTCGTTCTCGGATAGTATACGTGTCCAATAGTCGAATTCGAAAATTTAATGAAACTCCTTCATAATTTTGACACAAAATGAAGTGTTTATTGTCTTTGAGAGCCTTAAACTTATATAGGCTTGATGAATGGTGATTTGCTTTTTTTTGAACCCGTAAATTCAAGTTTCCGGATCGGTCACTGACTATAATTGGTGAAGAATTAGTTTTTAGAATCAATTTTAATACACTATTTTTGACTTAATTAAGCGGCCATTCGTATATTATAGTACGTTATTGTGAAATCAATATAATTTAATTAGTTGATCATTTTAGCTCCAACTTCCAATGGTTATTACTTTGAACTAATTGGTGTAAAAGTAGTTGAATGAGCACTGCATGCACTTTACGATAATACTAATACATGCATGCATTTTATAATAGCGGTTGATAATCGTAGATACCATATACATGCATGGAATTTTTTAATACTAACTTTATCAAACATATTGTTCAATTTTATTCAAGAAAACTCATGTATGTCTTTCTCCCTTGAATTGAAAAGATTACTACAAGTCTATCATCTTAGGCTTGGTGGTATACAACAGAAAAAAAAACGCAAAAAAAAAAAGAAATACGTATACAATTATGAATAAAACAGTTTCAAGCTGCTCTAATGCTGTAACATGGGAATAATACTTGAGATTTTGATGACCCCTGAGAGTAATAGTTTTAAGAACATTGGAAGCCAGAGGGTGCCCCTTTGCCACAGTTGTTCAACAACAAACTCAAGGAGACAGGGACGTTAAGGTTGATCCCTAAAACATTCGCTTTAATGGCTGTGCAAAGGCAAACTGCTGCATTAAGGTCGGTCAACCCTTGTAGGAGAGAGCAGCATGAACTCTGTGGTGGAGTTCCAATGACAAGCCCAAGCAAGTTACCCAATACATTGGCACAAGCTCCCAACTTGAGGACATCTATGGGACAGTTGCCTTGTGCTGATGGTGTTGGTGATTTGCTAGGTGGTGATGGGCCTGATGGCACTGGCGTTGCTGGTGATTTGCTTGGTGGTGACGGGCCTGATGGCACTGGCGTCGGTGACTTCCCTCCATGATGGCCACCGCTAGGGCTAGGGGGATTAGGGGTATGTGGTGGTGGTGGGCAAGGGACATAATGGCAACTCACCAAAGAGAAAAATACTAGGTTGAGGCATATGAAGAGGGTAACTGATGACAAAGTTTTTGAAGACATCTTAGCAACTAAAATAAATGAAAGCCTTTTTTTTAGCGAAAATGGGTTTGTAAATTGGAATTGTAGAGATTGTGGTTGCAAATGGATGAAGGGGCGTTGGGAATTTTATAGTGGAATTATACAATTAGCTTATTACTACTAGCCAAAAGAAGATATTTTTCTAGCTAAATGATGGCCCATGAGGTGATCAATTATGACTGCAGCATCACGTACATATAAGCTGGATTTAGACTTTCGCTCCTCCCTGTAATACAAAGTGCATTTGGCGACATGTTCTCAATCAGATTTCTGAAGTTTTGACAAAATCACAACTTTATTACAGCTCTAGAGCCTTTTTGGGTGAAGTAATGTTTTAAACTAGCCTTCAGTTTTAGAAAATGTTCAAAACATAGAGGTAGGTTATAGAGTAACTTCTAATTGTTAATTAGGTAAAACTGGACTCAACATCTCAAACTATAACAGTATAACTTGGATGCACGTAGCACGATAATTTTTGGCTATAGTAGCCAAAATATCATGAACTATTAAACTTGGTGCACCAAGCCTAATGGTTTGGGGTGTTTTCACTACTAGTCAAATATGGTGGTGTTTCATAGTATGTGATGTTAAAGCTAATTTGGTGAAGAAAGAAAGAACATGCACATAAATTTAATGTGGTTCACTAACAATGTGTTAACTACATCCACATGCATGTAAAAAATTGATTTTATTAGTTTAAGGAGAGAGAAAGTACAAAATGCATAATATGAAGGCATAATTAGATAGTTTATATAATAAAGTACCCTTTAATTAACCTAAATGAAATATGCCAATAAGGTCCACAATAGAAAAACGGGACAGCAAACTCCATATAGCTTAATTTGGGAGATCACCCCGTACCAGGTTCTTTAGAGTGCCAGACTACATATCAAAGGCATTCTAAGTCATAGGCTAAGATTGAGGATGCGTTTGAGAGCTGCTCACATATGACAGGATATTATTCAAGTTGTATCTATGAGCTTTATCCATTGAACCTTGATTACATTGGCATGAGGTGATCTGGGAGCACCTATTTAAGCCCGGACGTTGTTCCGGGATGGTACTGTTTTACAAATTTAATATGCACTTTTTTCCATTCCCATTAAAATATATTAAGAAAAACTCAACATTTAAAAGGTACAAATATAATAATGTGGATACTTAAACCATGATTAAAAGTTGGTTGAGATGGTAATTGTGTCATGTATAATTGCAAGAGGTCATGGGTTCAAATCTTGTTGCAAGCTAATTTTACTTTTGTTGATTGACATGACTTGTCACTTGCATTGGACAATTCTAGTGGAGTAACAGAGGTGCGGCGTGGCGTGTATACATTGCGTGGAGGTGTCACGTGACGTGTATACATTGTCACACACACCTTTTAATATATTTGTATGAGAATATTTATATTACATTTGGGTGTACCATGAGCATGGTACAACCAAAACTATTTTCTCCAAATGAGCGAATGAGCAAAATGAACAAATGAGCAAACATTTCCACTCATTAAAAAAAATTAAGCAAACACTTTTATTACAAAATGAGCAAATGAATAAATGAGCAAAGTTCTCATATGAGCAAATTTGGTGTCAAATGAGCACCTGAAATTCTAATTTATTACAAAAATACCCCTGGGTGTACCATGCTCATGATACACCCGGGTGTACCATGAGTGAACTCTATTTGTATAGATAGATTAGTTAATTTTAAATCATAAGAAGTCACTTCTAAATAAAGGATAACTTTGAACCTTAAATTGGTCACTTCCATATATATCAAATTGACCCAATTAGGACAAAAAGTTACCCGTGTTTGATTGGTGACTTTTTACCTTAAAAGAAAAAGAATCGATCTCTATTATATAAGGGAAGAGGGAGCAATTGTGTCCTCTTTTGAAATACCTATTTCACCCCCCTTCCCATTCTAAATTACAAATTCACATGCAAATCAAAGGGGGCTTCAAACAAAAATACCAAAAATATAATTATAACAATCACTCACAAGTCAACTAAAATCATAAAATTGCATAATGTACGTTATGCAAATCACTAAAATAAGGAAATTTTATAAAAACTTAAAAATTCACTTACAAACTACAACCTATGAAAAATTGACTTGAAATCAAAGTGTCCACTTTCTTTACAATTTTTGAAGTACTACTTAATTCAAAAATCAACTAAAGAAATTATAATATTAGAAATCATAAATAAATTTGATAAAATTTCTATTTTGTTCATAGAAGTTAACTTTGAAAAGTAAAAAAAAAAAAAGGAATGGTGAGAGACTTAAGTGAAAGAAACTAAACCAATCAAATTTTGCAACTAAAGGTCTGTTCTCTTCGGCATAAAACAGCTGAACTGAACTGAACTGATTGGAGCTGAACTGTACTGTACTGAACTGAACTGAACTGAATTGAATTCAATTGAATTGAATTAAATTGAATTCAATTTATTTGAATTAAATTGAATTGAATTAAATGAAATGTAATAAATATATAAATAATATTTAAACAATAATAATATGAATATTAAGTAATAATTATAATGATAAGTAATAATAATGAATAATAATAATATTTATTATTATTATTATATAATAAATATTATTATTATTCATAATAATAATAATAATAATAATAATAGTATTTTGGATATTTTTAAATGATAGTTATAAATAAATAATATGAATAATCATAAATTAATAATAATAATAATTAATGATAATAATGATAATTAATAATAATTATTTTATATTATTTGTATTAATATATTAATACTTGATGATGATTATATAATAACAATAATATCTAAGAAGTAAATTAATATTACTATTTTAATAATTAGATTAAATAATATAATAATATTTAGTAAAAAAAAAAAATGATTGGGTCGGACCGTGAAATTTGCATCATAAACCGTTTTGACGTGATTTGATTGGTTATGGGCTCAAAAACGTGGGTTTATTTGCGCTTTGACCTAAACCATGTTCCTCCTCCTCCTCCTAATAATAATAATAATAATAATAATAATAATAATAATAATAATAATAATAATAATAATAATAATAACAATAATAATAATAGTAATAATAATTAATAGTAATGATATAAAGAAAAAATAAATAATAATAAGAGTAATAAGTAAGAGTAATTAGTAAAATAAATTATACCAACATAATAATAATATTTAACAAAATGGTTATAAAAGAATGGAGCTGAACTCAACTGAACTGAACTGAACTGAACTGAACTGAACTGATTGGAGCTGAACTGAACTGAAAATAAGCTGGGGAGAACAAGCCCTTAAAACAATTATACTTTGTATGTCTAATGTTCAAATTTTGACTCTTATGCTGAAGATAATCGAGTTTATGTTTCGAAAAAAATTCAAACACGCATCGCGTGCAAAAAATTCTAGTTTTATATAAGTGACCCATTCAACAAATAATTTCCTCCATTACACAGTAATTTATTATGCACCCTTCTTATCCAAGAACTCATAATTTTTTAGAATATCAATATTTAAGATTCAACTACTTTCTCAACTTGTTTATACAATGTGCTTATCAAACATGCCTTTCAAGTTTCAACATCCTCGCCCCTTGGTGTTGGATTACGCTCGATCAAGATACAAGAATCCAATAGTTATGACAATTTTTGTCCTTAAACTTTCAATTTGCGAAGCGCTGACTTTGACCTTGATATTTTATCAGTACTTCAGCTGTTAGCCACTCAATTTAGGGAGAAAAACGTTACTTGTTAGCTGTTTTATGGGCATTAAATTTTCATAATTTGTCTACAGTACCTTTTTTTCAACAATTTGATTAGTGTTTATCCTATGTTATTTGTTTTTTTTGTGGGATTGCGAAAGTATTATAGTCCTGAATCCTGATAATTGAATATACATTGCACTAGAGACTAGAGATTTTCCAGCAAATAACTAACCCAGTTGGAGATACAAAATAAAAAAGAGGGAAAGCAGACAGTGTTAGTTTTGGCTGTATATATATATTTTGATCAAATATGTCAAATTTTGCCACTAACTTTATGCATTGCATGTTACGATTTTTAAGCTTTGGCTTCAGATCTCTATCAGCCGCTTTCACACACTCCTTTCTGTAAATTATCTTTCCCGCACCCTGATTTGCGGCCAAGTTTCAGAATGAGGAGAAATGCATTACATAGTTTGATACAGTAGAAAAGTATATGATTTCAACATCAAGTAGATTTAACGAATGATTTCTATGATATATATATTATTAAACATGCTTATCTCTCTAGACTTTGCTAAGAACTGGAATATTAAGAATAAATTAAGAGAAAGTTAATGATTATTGATTGATTAGAAATTTTGATTCAATGTATAAATTTCTCAACTTTTAAGTGGAATGAACCCTCCCGATGCAAAACAATTTCAAACAAACATTCAAGTTAAAATGCTGAATTGCTGAAAGCATAAGCAGCTATGTTCGTACCAAGTGATAGTTTTTAGAGTAGAGAGGAGATTGAATAAAATATGGAGAAGTTTTGCATTAAACTTGCTTAATTAATCTTAATGCAATAAGTGCTTTTTATGGGCTTATAATAAAAAGTAACTAACCTAAAAGTTAGCCACACTACTAAGTAGTGGAAAACATGTCCTATGCCATATCCTCCATAACTACTATTCACTAATCACATTTTAATTATAAAATGAATTACCCACTAACTTACTACTAGCCACTAATCCAAATTGTTAGGAAAATCATTTGACTACTTTTGGAGTATAATCCAACACCATGTATGTGTTGGCCCAGTGGTGATGGGGACTGGCTTTGGTAGGACGGACCCGTGTTCGAATCTCCGCAATACCCTTGGGAAGGAATGAAACCTAACCACCCCGAACTTGGCCTCTATCCGGATGTAGCCCAAAGGGTGAACTAGGTGCAAACACCAAAAATTAAGCAGCTATCCTAGTTGCTAGAGTTTCTGTCTAACTCCTCAACACAAAGAAAACGTATCTCTGCACGTATTTTTCTTTCCTGAGTAATTTTGAACATTTGCAAAGTTAAAAGCTAACAATGTTCTTCAATTGTACATTGACTACCTAACGTGCAATGCTTTTTTACATGTATCACCTAATATGTACACCATCCTAGTTCTATATCTTCTATTATATGAACTATGAGAGGAGTTGGGTTATACAACTATGTTTGTGTTAAGATAACTATGTTTGTGTTAAGAGTATAACCTACACATGAGTTATGAAATAGTAGTTGTCTCACATTGTAGAATTAGACAGAGATAGAATAACATGTAGATTGGTGGATTACTCCACCTATTACCAATTGGTTTTACGATGGAACCCGCCAACCTTGCATGTGGTTAAACTCTACTCCGGTGTGGGCTTGTATTGGGCCCAACGAAGATGTGTGGGTGATGTGTCATATTTTTATATAGGTTTTAGGTGCATTTAGGATGCATTTTAGAAATATTTAAGTGCATTATTATAGTTCATAATTGCATACTTATTACTTAATTTGCGAAATATTACTCATTTGGTGTGTTTATGGGATTATTTGATGAATCAGGTATTGAGAACATAATTGGAGTATTATTAGACAAGCTTGAGTGCAATTTGGAGCTAAATTGTAGTTGGAATTCAAGTATTGTATATCAAGTTTTATTCTCTTCTCTTTATTATATTTTAATTAAGTTTTCTATTGAGTTTGTTGATTTTTTGTCATGATTAGTGAGTAGTCTTTTTTATCTAGGATTAGTTGAGCCCTAGTATGGAATGATCATATCATTGTTCTCTAATTCCCATGTTATTGAGCTATATGCCTAGGGTTTGATAAGATTGTTTCTATTGTCAATTTTACATCTTGATTTGGCCCGAGTTTTATGTTATCAATGAAAGTTGGAGTAGAAATTAGGAGTTATTTATTTCATAATAAATTGTTATTTTAGTAATTGAATTCATCAACGGAAATTGGGTCTTAATTTAGAAAATCTTGTCATTGATTTGAATTTTTCCATGAAAATAGGTGATAACTAATTGGAAATTATTTGACATTGGTTCTTAATGCTTCAAATTACGTGTGTAAGCCATGAAAATAGGAGGCATGCATGTTAACTAGGCCTTTTGCTATCACGAAAGTGAGCTCTAGGTATTGAGGAATGATTAGAGATTTAGTTTCAGTGCAGTTATGCTTTATTATGGAGCCATAAGGAAATGTCAATCTCGCCTAACTATAATTGAATAACTGGGCTATGAGTTATATTTTGATCAATTCATATTAATGGTGATATGCTTAATCATAGTGTTGTAATTAGGGCTGGCAATGAGTTGAGATAGCTCGCGAGCTACTCGAACTCGGCTCGGTCAAAGCTCGACTCGAACTCGACTCGACAGGTTAACGAGTCGAGTCGAGCAACTCAATACTCGACTCGAGAAACTCGTGAGATACTCGATAAAAAAATTTATATATGTACTTTTAATTTTTTTAAGAAATTTTAAATTTATTTTTTTCCTATAAAAATACTTGTACTTTTCTTTTTTTTTTTTTAAATGAAAAAAAAGTGTACAGAATGACCAAAAAGCAAAGTAAAGAATTTCTTCTATAAAAAATAGAACTATATCAAATGACCAAAAAGCTTGAAACGAGTTCGAGTTCGAGCTTGAAACGAGTTCGAGCTCGAGTTCGAGTTTAGGTTTCGAGTTCGAGCTTGAAAATTTGAAACTCGCGAGTTTTCGAGTCGAGTCGATCGAGTTTGAGTATGAGTTTTCGAGTTCGAGTCGAATTTAGTCAAACTCGAGCTCGACTCGCATCATTGCCAGCCCTAGTTGTAATCATCATATATATCATAGTTTATCATATTTGTTATAAGTTTCGTTATTAGTTATATAGATTTTATTGATATTTGGATTGTATAGCTATTCCATCGTCTAAAATCGGCTAGTGTTCGACCTGTATGTGCTACAACATCGTTCACTTGTGGTATTAAAACAAAACCCTTATAATGGGCTTGTATTAGGCCCAATGAATTTTATCAGATTCACGATAATCTTTCTGGGCAACAAATATGTGATTGTGTCGGCATTAGAATTTTGCGCATATAATAACTTTTAACAAAAGGTTCAACAGCAAAATAACAATATGTTTAACTACACAGCAAGTTCAACTTTACAGAAGCAAGTTTAACTTTTACTGGAAGGAAAGGGTTGCTTGACTATTTGGGTAATTTTAAAAAAAAAAAAATTAGTTGAGTGAAAATCATAAATATACAATATAGGTCCTATTTACTATTAGGTTGTTTTGGATTTTCGAAGCCAATCACCCTCAATCTAATCGAATCTGAACATCCGATTTTTTAGAAAAAGTCAAATCCAAATCCAATCTGAATATAGTTCGAGTCCAATCTGAATTACTAATCCGGTTTAGATTAGATTTCGATTTTTATCCAAATAACTTTCACCTTTAATCGGCATGCATGAAATCTCAAGTTTTGCAAATGACAAGAAATAGCGGAAGTATTTGATTTTATAATGTTGCATTCAAAATCAATTATGAGGAAACATGCAATTTCTCTTCGCATGATGTCTTGGAAGCAAAATTAATTTTAAGAAATGTGGTATATCTTTCTAATGACTTTTTACTATCTCACATTCTCACTTATTTCTCGGAATGTCACATATATTATGTTTCAGTATTATGGCAAACAAAGTACGTAATATGTTTTTGTGACGGGGATTTGATAACTATGCCTATGTGAATGTATTGCTTCAATTATAGTGAAATCGCAAACAAAAACCATCTACTCGAGTATGGTTAATTTGCTTGACTTGCCTATATCGACCAACCTCTTCCGCGGCGAGTTTGCTGAGCAGCCTGCGAGTGATCCTGTTCGGCTAGCTTGCTGGTCAGCCTGCTTGGCTATCTTGCGAGGTTTGTCTGCTTGGCTTGATTTGCACATTGTTGTACATAAAGGAAGGCTTTAAATCAATGAGCATTATAGTAGCCTATACTAATTAAGTTTCTAGCCATCAGTATTTATAATTGGCTTTTGTGCAGCCAAAAGAAAATTTATAAAAAGTCCTTGTTGCATCAAACTTCAAAGAATGATGATTTGGTGATTTTATATTAGTTCGTTACACTGATTTAGTAATTCCACCTAATGGAAATAATTTTTTAATTATAAACTAAATCAGTCGACACAATTCATCGATTTCATCTAGTCCCCACTAGGGTTTACGGTTTGTCTTTATCGAATGGGAATGATCCGTTATGAGTCATATCTTATATTATATTTATCTAATTAAAACTTAGGTGGCTCATCTAAATTATTGATATGTTACTCTCTTTGTTTCTAATTAAAACTCAGTTGTCTCATCAAAATTATTGATATGTTAATCTCTTGTTTCTGTTTGATATATACATTTTTGTATATTAACACAATTTACATATTTCATTTTGACCACGATTTGTTAAATTAGTCTCGACATTAAATGTTCAAAATATCAACTTTCATAATGTTTACTTATTCACAATTAAAAATATTAGTGATCAAAGTTGTGTTTTGACAAGTGTATAAGTCTGTTGTGTAGATTAAAAAAACAAATTCTTGGATGTAACTGGAACACCATGATTTATGGTGTAACAACCTACAAACCACTGCTTCTTTTTTATTCGAAAAACACAAATGACATAAAATTAATGACAAGATGACATAAGATTCATGTTATTATTTGTATAATCCATGCCAATTTTGTTGACATCAATGCCACTATACATGTTACACAATAAGTTATAGTGTAACATGTTTTTATACTCAAGACGGGCTCTAAAAAAAAGGAGTTAGTATATTAAGAAATTAATATAGTACATAATTAAAAGGCACAACAATGAGTGATCCTTGTGTAAAAGCATATTTCCTTTCAGCCATATAATTTGATATGTATAAAATATGTTTCATATGAATCTTGTTAAAATTGAAGACGTTAATGGTTAGAACTGCTACAAATCTATTTTTCATACTTTGACTAATACTTAACTGAAAAATGTTAATAGTTAAAATTATACCTTGAATACGTGATAAGTTAACGTTACACAACATACACTTAATTCCATAATATCAACTTTTTATAATATTTACTTGTATAAAATTAGAGTTATCAATAGTTAAATATACATTGATAAGCGTGTCAAGAGAAGTATTGTACGTATCAAGTATTTTGGAAAGAGGAAATATATGAGTGCGACATGTCAATTTATTATCTGTTTTCTAATTCTCATTCCCCGCATATATCTATGCACTGTATGTCGTGTGATTGACCTATATATTTCAAATTTGACATATATTCTGAAATTTCCCGAATTATATATATGATGATCGTACACCTAATTACTATTTGTTTTCTCATTCTTTTTAATGTTCCCGTTCTACAAATTCTTATGCATGCGTGTGAAAAGACAACCAGCAAAGTTATTCAAGAAGGATAAAGAATAAACTACGGATGAAGCAGATACGGGGTAATGATAATTTGGATAAAACTTATACTATAATCATCGATCATATATATATAAGAACAACTTACACCAAACCAACCATGCAATAATACCTCTAAACCAAACTCATACATTACGTAACATCACTTGTATGTATATGTAGAGTAACATTGTGAACGAATAAATCTGAAACTTTCTCCAGCGGAGAAAACTTATTACACGCGAGACATGCAAACAAACAAAAAAATAAATAGCACACACATGTTTAAGTAGGACGAACATTATCCATTTTGTAAATTGTAACCTTTATGAGCGGCACAGTTTATATAGGGTTTAGGGACAAGTGAAACCATCGGGGTAGTTGCAGCCACAAGCGTTGAGAAGCAAGCTTAGAGAAATGGGAACATTAAGGCGGATGCCTAAAACATTGGCCCTAAGGGCGGTGCAAAGGCAGACGGCGGCGTCGAGGTCGGCAAGACCTTGAATAAGGCTACAGCAAGAGTGCCTTGGAGGAGTTCCAATGGTAAGCCCTAGCAAACCATTGAGTACATTGGCACACACCTTTAATTTAAGGGTATCGAAAGGGCATGTTGCTGGAGGATGAGTTGCTGAAACAAGTGAGAAGAAGATGAGGTTAAAGGAAAGGAAGAAAACAATGGCGATGTTGGTGCTCTTGGAACCCATTTTTAATGTTTATAGCTAGGTAAGGAAGGATTGTATGTGTTTTGAGGATGTATGGATGATTAAAAGTGAGAAGAGATGAGGGGTTTTATAGGGTTCATGGTGGGTTGGTTTGATGTTTAATTTTTTTATTCTATTCAAGTATGACCTACTTTTGTTCAATGATTATACATTTTTTTAACGATTTTAATATATATATGTGTGTGTATGACCATTGTTATGATTTCAATTATGCATAAACACGAAAAGTTGGTATTTTAAAATTATACATTTTTCCTAAATTTATTACTTTGATTTTAATTTTTTATAGGCAAAAGAAAATTGTGTTTTGTGACATGTTGTTGGATTAAATTCAATGTGTATTCTTAAATCTTCTCAATATATATAATTTATAGCTAAAGTTATATATATTAACAAATATGAAAGCCAAACTTTATATTTGTTTAGATTCAATGAAAATATATTTGAACTAAATTAAGAAGATCTCAAATAATAATGTTTTGATATTTATGTTAGTCGGGATATATATTTAAACTCTTGTAGCTTTGAATAAATATGGCGAAGTATAACCAAATAAAACATTAAACCAAAATATAGAGTATAGAAATTAAATTAGCCAGAAAAATAAAGCTAAATTTGTTTTTATCTATATGAGTCACAAAGACAGTACAAAAAAAGGGATGGGGATTTGAACCTGTGACTTATCATTCACAGCATCTCAATCTTAATCACTTAATTAAAACATCCTTGGTAAAATATATAACTTTATATTTTTGAGGTGGCAAACCAGCTAGCCACTAGGTTAAATTAGCAAAAATTTTGGGCCTACTACTCTCATATTTTAAATGCTAGAAACACGTCTAAGATTAAATATTAATGAAATATACTTGGACAACGTCATCCATGTTTGTAACGCTTCAAGAAGGTTGACTTATAAACATAGCGTGCGTACGCTTATTTCAACCTTTTGTGATGGATTTCGTTTTGTTTTTTGTTGGGATATTGCGGTGGAATAAACTTCAATTTATGAGTCTTGATATTGTTTCAATGCATTATTTCAGAAAACAAATTTGAAAAATAAGACTTCTTCATGGTTCTACAAATCTTAGGATCACATTGCACCAAAAAAAACAAATCTTAGGATCATTCCTTTATTTCCCAAATACTTAAAATTGTAGTAAAATCATGCAATAGAATATGTGAACCTCATAGAAGTCAGAAGTACGGGAATATAGACTACAGTAATAATGATGGTTGGAAAGTTTGGGATATATATATAGTTATCCTAATTTCAAAAGTTTATTTTATCCTTTTTATATTGTGTCACTTTGGTGGTATTCAAAGTTTTGCATCACTTTATATTGTGAAATTCTCCATAATATGTTCCACAAGTTATGGATGAGATAATAGACAACTTGTTAGGCGTCGTTGCTATCGAAGTCTATCGACTTAGGGCAGAGTCTCAAAAAAACAGAGCCTAATTGACAAGAATTGGTAATATATATTAAAGTGGTCAAACTCGACACACTTGAATATATATTATGGACGTCACGGGAAGCCTTCTAGGGACATGGAAGGTCATTGTAAAGTAGTTGTGTGGCTTAGAACAAATATATAGATGTCTTTACGTTCATTTCGAGCCAAATTTGGAATTCACGAGATATGAACAAATGGGATGTTCAGAGGCTTTTCGAGCCAATGCAATGGTGCCAAGTACCCGCGCAACATTACAAGTCACGTCAGCACTCCTAGGAATGTTTCGAGAGAAAATATGACCAGGCTCGAAAAAGTCCAAAAATGTCCCAAAAAAAGCTAAAATTGAAGGTTATAATACACACTTTCGGACTTTCCTGGGCCCGAGCTCCGAACGTCACGGGATGCCTCCTAGGGACATGTGAGGTCATTGGAAAAGAGTCATGTGGCTTGGAACAAATATGTGGATGCCTTTATGTTCATTTCGATACAATTTTAGGTTTCATAAAGAATAAACAAATGGGGTGTTCAGAAGCTTTTCAAGGCAACATAAATGGTGCCAAGCACCCGCGCAACGTTAAAAGTCACGTCGGCTTTCATAGGAACGTTTCGAGAGAAAATATGACCAGGCCTAGAGAAGTCCAAAAATGTTCCAAAAACACCCAAAATTTAAGGTTATAATACACGCTTTAGGAATTTCTCGGGGCCCTAGATCCGAACGTCACGGGATGTCTCCTAGGTACATAGGAGGTCATTGGGAAGGAGTCATGTGGCTTGGAACGAATATGTGGATGCCTTTAATTTAAGTTCATTTCAAAACAGTTGTAGATTTCACGAAAAATGAACAAATTGGTTGTTTGGAAGCTTTTCGAGGCAACAAAAACAGTGCCAAGCACCAGCGCAACGTTACAAGTCACGTCGGCTTTCCAAGGATTGTTTCTGAAGAAAATATGATCATGCTCGGAGAAGTCCAAAAATGTTCCAAAAACAGCCAAAATTGAATGTTATAATACACGCTTGTGGACTTTACCGGGGATCGAGCTCTGAATTCCATGGGATGTCTCCTAGTGACATGGGAGATCATTGGAAAAGAGTCATGTGGCTTGGAACGAATATGTAGATGCATTTATGTTCATTTCGAGATAATTTTGGGTTTCACAAGAAAGAAACAAACAGGGTGTCCAATGGCTTTTCGAGGCAAGACAAATGGTGCCAAGCACCTGCGCAACGTTACAAGTCACGTCGGCTTTTCTAGGAACGTTTTGGGAGAAAATATAACCAGGCCCAAAAAAGTCTAAAATTGTCCCAAAAACAACCAAAATTGAAGGTTATAATACATGCTTTTGGAGTTTCCCATGGCTCGAGCTACGGATGCCACGGGATGCTTCCTAGGGACATGGGAGGTCATTGGAAAGAAGTCTAGGGCTTAGAACGAATATGTGGATGTCTTTATGTTCATTTCGAGATAATTTTGGGTTTCACGAGAAATGAACAAATGGGATGTTCAGAGGCTTTTCGAGGCAATGCAAATGGTGTCAAGCACCCGCGCAACGTTACAAGTCACATAGGCACTCCTAGGAATGTTTAAGGATAAAATATGACCAGGCCCGGAAAAGTCCAAAAATGTTACAAAAACAGCCAAAATTGAAGGTTATAATATATGCAATAGAATATGTGAACCTCATGGAAGTCAGAAGTATTTTTTGTTTTGATCCATATGAACCACGAAGGTAATAATAGAAGTCAGAAGTATGAGAGTATAGACTATAATAATAATGATGGTTGAAAAGTTTGGGATATATAGTTGTCCAAATTTCAAAAGTTTATTTCATCGTTTTTATATTGTGTCACATTGGTGGTAGACAAAGTTTTACCTCACTTTATATTGTGAAACTCTCCATAATATGTTCCACAAGTTATGGATGAGATAATAGACAAATTGTTAGGCATCGTCGCTATCGACTTAGGGCAGAGTCCTGGAAAGAACATAGCCTAATTGACAAGAATCGGTAATATATATACTTAAGTGATCAAACTCGATACACTTGAACTTGATTGAAAGTAAACACCTAACTCCCCATTTGGTTAGTGGTCATAAATAGTGGTAATAGTAATCAAATTTAGTATAAATTTGTAGAGAATTTCTCATATCAATGACCTTCGAATGAAACTTTATCACAAAAATGGGTTTCCCTCTATAAATTTTCATTACCACCCACTACCACCTTCCCAAGTGGTAATGCATAGTAATGAGATTTTAGAAAGAAAATGGATAACTTAAGAGGAAGTAGCATTAATATAGGTAATGACATTAAATTTTTAGCATTAATTTATATTATAATGCATTATCATTCCCATCATTTATTACCTCTTACCAAACGAGCTATAAGTGTTGGAAGTCACCCAACTAGAACACTAAGAGCGCTAATGGACGACATGGGCCAGTAACCATTTTAGCTTTCTAAGTCTACTGGTGCGCTACAGCCGCCTTCACACCCTTCCCCTGCCTCACGAGTAACGAGTCCAAATTTTCATCATTTCAAACTTATATTGGACGAATCAACAGTCCAGTACTTATCTATTTAGCATTGTATATATTTCATATTTTGGGCCACAGTTTTTGGGCCCCTACAAACTCTCAGAAGAAAGACCCCTAGATTTGTATGAAATCTCCTTTTCAGAATAGAAAAATGGCATATCTCGCAAGTCGCATCATATCGCTTTTCACAATTTCACTTAGCTGCCATACATTTTGTCATCGATTACTGACTAAAGGATAAGTTCTTGACCAGCCATGTGGAAATTTTGATAGGAGGAGATTACAATATTACATTAAAAGTTCTTGGCGAAATATTGGGTGGAACTTGTTTTAAGGTAGTGTGAAATTAAGAAATGTAATTTATAAAGTGATTTTAGAACCGAAAAAAAAATAAAAGGTGACTTATTCTTCCAGAATTTTTCACCAATTATTAGATAGAAATGAACTTATCAAATTTTCCCTTTCCACGATTATCAATTTCGAGTCTGAAGCCTATACAATCATAGAGAGAAACTGTATATATTTGTATTTGAAAAAATTTCTACATAAATAAAAAAAAAAAAAAATTCTCTAGTACTTTAGTACTTTATTTCAATATTAATTGAAATTGCCTTGCTGTGTCAAAAGAAGGATAGCTATACTAATTCGATATACTCTAAAGAAACCTTTGGTACTATATGAGTAATCCTACAAGGATTTTAAAATTTTCGTTATTTTAAGTAAATGAAGCATGATTATGATTACGAGAAACAATTACCCACAAAAATAAGGTATCATCTTGCACTACGCAAGCTTTTAGACATAATAAGACTTGGGGTCAAATTCTTATACCCTCTTGTGAAGACTATTATGTAAATAAATAAATAAGTGGTTTGTTATTCTGTTATTCTGTTAGTTGGTTTATAACAACCACAACTATAAATAGTTTCCTTCTTCTTCTGTAATAGTTAATGAGAACATTTCTACCACAATAAAATTCTTTCTCTCTCTTGTTCTTATTCTCTCTTATTTCTCAACATCAAGTTGAGTTTACTTGATTCACATGGTATCAGAGCGAGTTTCGTTTCTGTGAAACTCTGATAATTGAATCATTGAAATTCATATTTGAATTTCATTTCTGTTAAACTTCTGAATTCTTCCGCATTATTTTCAAGAATTGAAGTTTTCTCTATCAATGGCGAAAGAAGGTGAATCGTCAACTGGAGAAAGTTCTGTAAATCAGAACAATGTGAGTTCAGCTTACAATGATCCGTTCTTCATTTCTAGTTCAGATCAAACTATTGGTAAGCTCGTTCCTATAAATCTTTCTGGCAATAATTTTCTGAGTTGGAAGAGAAATGTTAGACGTGCTTTAGTAGCGAAAAACAAATTAGGTTTTGTTGATGGAAAAATTACAAAACCTGATGAACTTGACAAAGATTTTAATAGATGGATGCGATGTGATTATTTGGTCACATGTTGGTTAATGAATTCAATGGATAGTGATATAGCTGAAAATTTCACATATGTAGATAATTCTGCACAATTGTGGCTAGAATTAGGTGAAAGATATGGACAATCTAATGGTCCTCAAATTTACCAACTCAGAAAGGAATTGGATAATCTGAGACAGGAAAATTTGTCTATAGTTCTGTATTTTGGCAAATTAAAGAGGTTTTGGGATGAATTACAACATTTAAGGAGTCTTCCTGTGTGTTCTTGTGGAATATTATCCAAGTGTACTTGTAATTTTTTGAAGAAACTTTCGGATTTTGAAGCAGAAGATAAGGTGATGCAATTCCTATTAGGTTTGAACAGTGGATATGACAGTGCTATTAGCAATATTTTAGCCATGGATCCATTACCTTCTTTGAATAGAGCCTATTATATTACTCAACAAATAGAGAAACAAAGAGAAGTGAGTAATACTCATCATTTATCTCATGAGATAAATGCTTTAGCTGTTCATAAATCACAACAAAACTTCAAGAAGGACTGGAAGAAAGATAAACTGGAGCGCAAATGTGATTATTGCAAGGGCAAAGGTCATACTAAGGACCAATGTTTTAAAATCATAGGCTATCCTGATTGGTATAAGAAGACTGGATCTACTTCTGGTAAAAACAAAATGGCTGCTCATGTCATGACTGAAGGCTATGAGTATGATGATAATCCACTGGATTTTAGTGCATCTGGTCCATCTCTTGCTGGTTCTTTGTCTGGAACACAATCTGGTGGTATAGACCCTACTACAATGCAGACTATCATTCAAGAAGTGATGAAAAATCTGAAGGGTAAACAGACCATGGAAGACTCATCTGCTCCCACTCCTTCTTTTGCTCATTCTGCTCGTGTTAGAAGAGAGATTACTGGAGAATCTTCCAGTAATCATGATACTCATGCCTATTATGCAGGTATTCCTTCTTCATTAAATAAAAATACAAGTATGTGGATTGTAGATTCAGGAGCAACAGATCATATGACATATGATCATAATTTATTTTGTGCTAAAAGAAAGCTTGTTAAAGCTTTAGAAATTGGTTTGCCTGATGGGAGCTGTAAATATGTGCATGAAATTGGTGATGTTTTGCTTACTTGTGGTATTATGCTTAAGAATGTCCTATATGTTCCTTCTTTTAAGCAAAACCTATTGTCATTAGGACAGTTGCTTGATAATAATTCTCTACTTGTGAAGTTTTCACCTAAAGAATGTGTGTTTTTCCATTCTTCTTCCACTTCTGTCTTAACCATAGGAAAAAAAATCAATGGCTTATACATTCTTACTACTTCAGTTCTTCCTACCAACATTAATAATGTTCATAATTCTTTAGTTGATTCTGCTACTCCTGCTCATGCTATCCATAGTGTAGCTTCTCACAAAGATTCTGTCAATCTTCATATTCTACATGCCAGATTAGGTCATGTCTCAATCTCCACCATGAAACACATTCCTATGTGTAATTGTTCTAATCTAGCTAATTTCTTTTGTGAAATTTGTATATTTGCAAAACACCACAAATTACCATTTCCAAGAAGCTTAAATAGAGCTGCAGCTTGCTTTGACCTTGTTCATATGGATCTTTGGGGTCCATATAAAACTAAAACTCTTTTAGGTGCTTCCTATTTTCTCACCATACTTGATGATCACAGTAGAAGCACGTGGACTTACATGCTTCAAAATAAAATGCAAGTCTTCAAAACCATTGAATCCTTCTTTGCTATGGTTCATACTCAATTTCATACAAAAATCAAATGTATAAGGTCTGACAATGGCACTGAGATCATTCAAGATCAGTGTACATCCTTCTTTCTATCTCAAGGAGTCATACATCAAAAGAGCTTAGCTGGTGTTCCACAGCAAAATGGGCGTGTAGAACGCAAACATAAACATCTCTTAGAAGTAGCTAGAGCTTTAAAGTTTCATGCTCATATGCCTATTAAATTCTGGGGTGATTGTCTCTTAACAGCCACATTTCTTATTAATCATCTTCCCTCTTCTGTTCTAAACTGGACCACTCCATTTGAAATCTTATACAAAACATCACCTGATTATTCTATGCTGAAGGTGTTTGGTTGTTTGTGCTATGCACACACCAGAACAAAAGACAAATTTCAACCTAGGGCTACTAGGTGTGTTTTTATAGGCTACTCTTTTGGTCAAAAAGGGTACAAGGTCTATGATTTGACAACACATAAATGCTTTGTTACACGAGATGTCATCTTTAAGGAAGACATTTTTCCTTTTAAGCCTACTTCTACATCTTCTCCTTTACCTTCCTCTCAAACATTGCCAGGTAATCCTCCCATATCTTTTCATGATGACTGTGTTATCTCTCATGCACCTACTGTTGTCCCTGCTAACCACTCTACCTCTACTCATGTTTTAACAGCTTCACCTATTTCTCCTATTATTAATCCCACTATTCCAGCATCTCCTTTACTACCAGAGTCTCCTCTTCCTTCTAATAACTCAGGATCTCAGCTTCATCCTTCCACTACTTCTACTGATATTCATAATAATTCTTCACCTACTGTTACTCTTGAATCTGCTTCTATTACTTCTCATTCTTCTTCAGTTTCTTCTCCTCTTATCAGACATTCTACTCGAGTTATAAAACCACCTCCTAAATACAATGATTTTATTTGTCCTACTCTTCCCACTTCTACTACTTCCTTCTCCTTTTCTGCTAATACTCATTCTCTCAAGGTGGAACCTTCCACTTATTATCAAGCAAATGTTTTTCCTGAATGGCAAGTGGCTATGCAAAAGGAATTGGATGCTCTTGATGCTAATGACACTTGGGAGTTGCAAAAATTACCTCCTGGTAAGAAAGCAATTGGGTCTAAATGGGTATATAAAATAAAATACAATCCAGATGGTACAGTGGAGAGGTATAAGGCTCGTTTAGTTGCTACTGGTTATCAGCAAGTAGCAGGGAAGGATTTCACTCATACTTTCTCTCCTGTTGCTAAAATAGCAACTGTTAGGATTGTTATTTCCTTAGCTACAGCTAAACATTGGCCTCTATGTCAATTGGACATAAATAATGCATTTTTGCATGGTTACTTGGATGAAGAGGTCTTCATGAAACCTCCTCTGGGTTATAAAAAGGCTGCTGTTGATGATGTTTGTAAACTCAAAAGATCTTTATATGGTTTGAAGCAAGCCTCTCGTCAGTGGAATAAAGAATTGAGTAAATTCCTTCTTAATCTTGGTTTTGTGCAGTCCAAACAAGATTACTCTCTTTTCACCAGAACTCTTGAGGGTGAGTTTATTATCATTCTAGTGTATGTAGATGATATGGTGTTAACTGGAACAAGTAAACCTCAGATTGATCAAGTCAAAAGAGCCTTAGATGCTGCCTTCACTATTAAAGATTTAGGTGAGATGAAGTACTTCTTAGGCATAGAAGTTTTCAGAGATGCTTCAGGCACTATGTTGAGTCAAAGGAAATACATTACAGACATCATCAAAGATCTCAAGCTGGAGTCTTCAAAACCAGTGTCTTCTCCTCTTCCTAAAGGCCTAGGTTTGTCTACTGATTTGGGTGAGTGTTTGACTGATCCTGAAGTTTATAGAAGACTCATAGGCAGATTGTTATACTTGAATATAACAAGACCAGATCTGTCTTATGCAACTCAGCACCTTAGTCAGTTTTTGAGCTGTCCAAGAAAGCCACATCTCCAGGCAGCTATGTATGTTGTTAGATATCTGAAGAACACTATCAACATGGGTTTGTTTTATTCTTCTTCTTGTGATCTTTCTCTCACTGCATATAGTGATGCTGACTGGAGTTCTTGTTTATTCAGTAGTAGGTCTCTCAGTGCCTATTGCATTTTCTTAGGAACTCATTTAGTTTCATGGAAAACTAAAAAACAAAGAACTGTTAGTAAGTCTTCTGCTGAAGCAGAGTATAGAAGTATGTCCAGCACAGCTTCTGAGATTGTGTGGGTTGAAGGTCTTTTACAAGATTTGCAAGTTCCTGTTGCTCTACCTATTTATATGTACTGTGATAACCAAGCTGCTGAGCACATTGCACAGAACCCAGTGTTCCATGAGAGAACAAAGCACTTGAAGAGGGATTGCCACTATGTTCGAGAACAAGTGGAAGCTGGATTTCTTCAAACTGTTCATGTCAACAGCTCTTCTCAACTTGCTGATATTCTTACAAAACCACTGCCAGGTCCTCAACATCATGTTCTTGCTTCCAAGCTTGGCCTTGTTCAATGCTCTCCAAGTCCAGCTTGAAGGGGGGATGTGAAGACTATTATGTAAATAAATAAATAAGTGGTTTGTTATTCTGTTATTCTGTTAGTTGGTTTATAACAACCACAACTATAAATAGTTTCCTTCTTCTTCTGTAATAGTTAATGAGAACATTTCTACCACAATAAAATTCTTTCTCTCTCTTGTTCTTATTCTCTCTTATTTCTCAACATCAAGTTGAGTTTACTTGATTCACACCTCTCTTGTTTCCTTAAGATAGGGCAATTAGATCATGGACCAAGTCTAGTATAGATCAACAAAAAAATTACCTTGTGCTGATATTTCACAGTAATAGGCATAAGAATAGCCTAAAACCCTTCAAATTTTTCACTTTTTTTTTGTTTGGAAATGAATAGGCCACCAAGAAGGGGACTGAGGACTGAGTCGCCATGCTTATGCCAAGCTCAGCCCAAAATGTAAAACAATGTCCATGAGCAGCCACGGTCCACAATCGAGCCTCGCTTACCAGCTTGGGCCAGAGTGTGCCAGCCCAACCAATGGGAAAGGTAGTTATGGAACCTCTCTGAAAACTACTTATGTGATCAATATATCAAGGGATTTTTCAGGGTTTCTGTGATCAGTCCGTTGCTTATTACCTTAATAGGCGACATTACTAAACCTTGTATAACTGCATCATTTCATCATATGTATACTCAACTATCCAAATTAAGCTTCATACATCATTTGCTTGCCTAATCGTTGGAATTGATATGGCATGTTGAAGCAGCTACAGATTAAGCAAGAATGGGGCAGTTATTATATGCCACTGAGCAAAAGAAAACAGTATCATATCATCAGGAAAGTTGCCAAGCATAGCCATATTTATCTTGGAGATAAAACCAACAGGGAAGTTAAACCTTTATTGTAACTATCCCACAGATATAAAAAGAAATGAATTGTAAATGGATGACCGAGCCGGATAACATTTGTAATACATTGGTTGGAGCAGACATATCTAGGGTTCTCCTCCGAGCTCTACCCTTAAATTGTCATATGGATAAACCTTTGGTGCCTGGTCAACACAAAGCGATTAACAATGAGCCATCAGCTAGAAATATACCCAAAAAAATAAAAAATAAACCATCAATAAACTAAATATACTTCCTCCATTTTATTATAGTTGCAACATTTTGACTTTTACGCTTGCCAATACACAACTTTGACTATTAATATCTCTAGTTATCTATTTGTGAATAGTATAAATAATTGAAATCTTACAAATATATATTCAGATAAACCCAATAAAATCCTACATGCTAAAGTTTGTATTATGAATTAGTCACAAATTCGCAGTCAAAGTACATACATGAATAATGGAAAAGTCAAAAATGTTGCAACTATATTATAACATGGAGGAAGTATCAAGCATTAGCATGATACAAGCAGCAAGTAGCGCAATGAAAAAAAGGTTTTTTCCTAGAAGCACATGACAGTGCAGAAGTAGCATCAAAGATTAGCAAAACTTCATTGCACAAAATATTGAACGCCCTCAAACTCAAGCTGCTTTGTTCACCTTAACTTGTTTAAAAGCATAATAATGCACTTTAATTCAGGTAATATTTCATCTCCTTTATATAATTAAGACCTTGAGCAACTTCTAGTTGTATTCAGAAATTACAAAAAAGTAATATCTTCACCCTCCAAAAGGTCATAGAGTTTCTCGTTGTCGAACTAAAGAAGCATGTTTCAGCAAGCTTAGACTACAAAACTAAAGTGCCTTGGCAGCCAAGCAGGTGGGGGAGAGCAATAGAAAAGTAAGATATGTGTTAGTTGAATACAAGATAAGACAGTTTCCCAGCATGTAGAAACATGAAGCCCAGCACACAAGCAAAAGCAGACATAATGCAGCTCGGACAGAAAGAATACTAGGACAGATATCTATTACTCATGCTGCTATGTACGTTGGTCATGGTGCTGAATAGGAACAGACACACAGACATTAAAAAAAATTGACCTATATAAAGACTATAATCTTACCCAATCCAACCATGTCTGGGACAGAGTCGGTCAAGTTTCATGGATGCCTTAAAGATCAAATTACAGACTTCATGGCAAACTCTAAAAGCGCCTTAACAGTTAACCAAATTTTCTCACCACCACTACCACTTCCCCAACCGCAAAAGTACGGTCTAGTGGACCATGTGCACTGATGCAAGGTAGGCCAGTGAACAAATGGATTACTCGCAAATCTAGGTAGCCAAAGATGTTTATGTATCCTGTTCTGTCAAAAGTTGGTCACAGTGCTGAATAGGAACAGACACACGGACATTAAAAAAAATTGACCTATATAAAGACTATAATCTTACCCAATCCAACCATGTCTGGGACAGAGTCGTCAAGTTTCATGGATGCCTTAAAGATCAAATTACAGACTTCATGGCAAACTCTAAAAGCGCCTTAACAGTTAACCAAATTTTCTCACCACCACTACCACTTCCCCAACCGCAAAAGTACGGTCTAGTGGACCATGTGCACTGGTGCAAGGTAGGCCAGTGAACAAATGGATTACTCGCAAAACTAGGTAGCCAAAGATGTTTATGTATCCTGTTCTGTCAAAAGTTGGTCACGGTGCTGAATAGGAACAGACACACGGACATTAAAAAAAATTGACCTATATAAAGACTATAATCTTACCCAATCCAACCATGTCTGGGACAGAGTCGGTCAAGTTTCATGGATGCCTTAAAGATCAAATTACAGACTTCATGGCAAACTTTAAAAGCGCCTTAACAGTTAACCAAATTTTCTCACCACCACTACCACTGCCCCAACCGCAAAAGTACGGTCTAGTGGACCATGTGCACTGGTGCAAGGTAGGCCAGTGAACAAATGGATTACTCACAAAACTAGGTAGCCAAAGATGTTTATGTATCCTGTTCTGTCAAAAGTTTCCCCATCCTGATAAACTTCATTACTGATTCGAAAACAGTCTCATGATTCAAGTAATTATCTATAGATGATAGAACAAGTAGATATGTTCCTCCTGTCAGCATATTTCATCGTCTAGGACCCAAATTACAGAGTTCTTGGAGTCCAAGCTAACAGCTAGTCCATATGAAGTAATGACCACAGTTGTAGGGCACAGATCGGCCCTCTTCAGGACCAGGATTAAAAACATGATAAAATCTATACACCCCAACCTCGAGTAAAGGCATAAATTTTAATCCAAGCATAATAAGTCATATATACTTGTGTATATAGTGAAGGCTAGGGGCTGAGAAAAGCATGAATGAATGTTTTTTGAGTAAATATCAGTACTCTCACTATCCCCAAACTGAATCCAAAATGTCCATCTTGGTTCTCAAAAGGAAGGATGTACTTCTTTTCCGCACTTGCATTTCCATCAATTCTCTCTATCTCATCAAGCTTTTTCTACACACTCAATTTTTCACTCTCTACAATCTTCCAACTTTTATTTGCAAATTGACAATTAACAACATCTCTATCTCAATCCCAAGTGTAAATTCAAAATTCTTTCTTGGTCTCACAAAGAAAAGAGCAAATTGAGTATCATATTCATACCCAATTGTACCTAAAAAAGAAAAATGAACGCAACCATAACTTAACCTGCCATTAACAAACACCCAATCCCAATGCTACGAGAAGAATAGCGAAAACATTCATCAGTCTAACAAGACCAATAATGTCATATAATGTAAGCATATGCAAATCAATTGCATTACAATCAAACCTCAGCATTCAGAAAAAATGCTTCAATCTCTAAGAGCATAAAGTAATTAAATCCTAGATGATCAAAGTTGACAAGAATTTGATTTCCACAATACAAGTTAAATTGAGAATTTTATAGCAAACCCTAGCAATAAGAAATCAGATAATTGTAGAATAAAACTTACAAAGGGGTATTTCGAGGCCTTATCATTCCAAACAGCGGCTAATCCAAGTGTAGCGAAAAACCCCAATCCTCCACACAACCAAGCTAATGCTTCATACTGAAATTTCCAAAACTCCAATTTTTCAAAATCAACCCTAGAAAATTAATTTTAAAAAAGTAGAATCAATAACAATACTACCTCCGCTTTCATATTATTTGCAACGATTTGACGTAGAGTGTGAGTAAAAAATGTCTAATAGTAATCGTTGCAAATAATATGAAACGGAGGTAGTAATAATAATAATAACCTTTCCGACAGTGTCGGCGATGCGATCGATGCAAGGCTCGGGAAATGAAGTACCGTTATCCCATGTAAGCTCATCGTTCACTGAAAGCTAATGCAATTATGCAAAGATGAAATTAATTGTGAGAAAATAAAATTTTAAAAAAATTGAGGTTAAGATTGAAATGAAAGATTAGATTTATAAGAAAAATGAGGAGAGAGAAACCGATTTGTCGGGGACGATGTGTTTGCCGACGGGAAGGCCCATACCGGCGCGTTGACGAAGGGAGTTTCCGACGGACCGGGAAACGACGCCGTTTCCGCCCAGCATAGATGAAGCTACTTTACTCAGTCTTCCTGCCATTTGATTTCTTTTGTGTTCTTTTTGCGCTCTCTGTGTCTTTAGGCTGATGAGTTAGCTAGTGATTTGATTTATTTGATGTTTGATTGTTGAGTCGTAGACTAGAGCGAAAGTGGCTATCGTCTCTTGGCATGATGTAGTCTATTGGGCCTAATGTTATACTTTCTTCCTTTTAGAAATAATTGCATCAATTATATACTGTTTATGAAGTATATACATTTTGTATTTTGATTTTTTTTGGTGATTTACATTTTAGGAAAAACATGGTCATATGAGATCTTGTTTGATTATAAATACTCTGCAGGACTATCTGATACTAGTATCAAAATTGTTAAATGGTCAATGGGCCTACAAATACATGATTTCGCTAGAGGAGACGGGAGAAACTGCACATACAAAGTGTGACAAGGTTGTAACCTAAACTAGTTATTAGGCCTGGGCTGTGCTGTAAGAAAAAATTTGATTTATTAATTATATTACTTTATGATAATAACACTAAATACAACCTAGCCTAGTGGTTAAAACTTTAGTATATGTATTTGATGTCTTGGGTCCAAACCTTATATTAAATCAGTTTCTTATTTTCGCACGTCTTTTAATATATTTGTATAGATTAATTGGCACTAGGGAGTGAATCTTAAAATTAATATTAAATCATCCTCTCCTTCTATTTTTGATATGAGACAAACTCACATGTAGCCATTCAAGCAAACACTATTCGTCTATCACCCTATTGAAGGCTCTTGAATTGATTGGGTGTAAGTGAGGAGTGAATCGACCTAAGAAATAGTTACTACTAACATCAATGAAATAGCATAAAGATATATCGATGAAAAAAACCGATATAGTTACTTAATTTTCATCTTATATAATTGTCTTTCTATTATCATGCTTTATTAGCCTCAAAAAGAACTTCTTACTGTTTTTTTTTTTTCTAAAAATTCTTGTGTATCAAAATCTACCAAACACTTAAGTACATCAAAGTTGATTTTGCAACAAGCCAACACCAATCTAGAGGAAGTTGGATTTGTTAAAAGTTAAGTGTCTTCATTAGTTAGAGGTATATTAATGATTTTCTTTTTAAATTGATAAAATTTGCATTAATTAAAGTACGAATTAAAAAGAAATAGGGATAAACAATAAACAAAAAAAACATATGAACACTAAACTATTGAGTTATTGTTTGTTATGGAGGCTCTCGTTGTTCGGTGAATGAGTAATATATATTGTATAGGGTGAAATTGGGGATCCCTTTTTGTGTGGGATAAGACTCGATCCCATGATCTCTGAGATCATAGGTGATGCCAACACCACTAGACTATCACATACTGCTCATATAAGGTTTCCTATGTATTTTATAAACTTGTAATGTTTTATTCTTGTACCTTATACGAGTATAATAATAAATGTAATGATATCTTAAAAGAACTCAAAAATTGGGTAGAAAACTCTTAGAAAGAGAGAGAATGAAAGATTATTAATAACAAAAATAATGAAAACTAGAAGAAAAAAGAAGAATTAAGGGCTTACCACCATCGAAAGGATGATGGTAGCTCCAAACTAGAAGAAAATGATTAGGGTTTTTTAGGAGAGAGGGGAGAGGAGAGGCTAGGATTTTGTATCCCCCTTAATGGTGTTATGATTAATTCATATATACTTTTCTACTAAATTTTTATCTTTAGTGTATTGATGGTTAAACTCTTAATTTTCATTTCAAGGGTTATATGTTCGATACCTTGTACTTACACATCTTTTTAAAAAGTGAGAAGTACACATAGACATAAAACATTTGCATTAGAAACTTAAGAAGAGTGCCACGTGGCACATAAGCTTTCTTTCGCACGCCTCCTATATATTTGCATAGACTATGTTAACCTAAATTGGTTAACCTCTCAAAATAGAAATTTATAATAAACTAAAATTCAAACTCATTGTTGAAATCAAACAAGTGGAAAACAAATCAAATTAAATTACAAAAACTAATAGTCCCTTCCATCCATCTCATTTTGTTAGTCTTGTTTACTTTTGCTCACACCAAACTCACCAATCTAATACTTAGCCCGACTCCTTAATCAAACACCAAGCTGCTCTTGTAGTTCAAGAATAGTTTTAGCACTTCTCCTAAGATGTTCAGCTTCTTCATCACTAATAGGCACATTTATAACACCTAGCACACCACCTCTCCCAATCTGCGCAGGCAAGCTCAAGAACACTTCTCCATCATTGATGTCATGGAAACCCTTCGCCAACACAGAGATCGGATGAATACGTCGTTGATCTCGGAGGATCGACCAAGCCAAGTTCGCAACCGAGTAACCCACAGCCCAAGAGGTGTAGCCCTTGAGTTTGATCACTTCATAGGCACAGTTGATCACTTCCTTGTGGATTTTCTCTAAGGTTTCTTTCTCGTATATGATTTGGCGCCTCTCTAAGAAGCTTAGAATTGGTACCCCTCCTACGCTTATGCTTGACCATAGTGCCACCGAGCTGTCCCCATGTTCTCCTATTATGTATGCCTGTTCACATGATTTTTCGCACGCATACGTGATCAAGGGGGATAGAGGAAGTAACAAACATGCATGTAAATTGTTCTTGACCACATAATTGAATAGGATTGATCTTCCATAATTTTTTGACATGTAATTGGACAAGGGAAAAAAATGGTGTATGATTTAAAGTAGGCAAAAATAGTATAATTGAGAAAGAAAAGATAAATCTTCTATGTTGCATTTACAATTACAATTCATTAGATAAGTGACATTGGGATAGTTTTTTTATATATAAGGTAAGGAGAAGGCGTCCTAATCGAATCAGAACCTCGCACAGGTTAACCAGCTTAGGTTTGCAGTTGGGAGTAGGGGAGTGGTAAGGGGAAATCTCCACCTCCAAAAGGCCTTTAATGGGATTTGATCTCACAACCTCAAGGTTGTGAGATACACACCTTGAGACACAAACCAAATCACCCGACCAAGTACTACTTGGTACTGAGTGGTGATAATGTCAATGCAAAATTGCTGAGGTAATACTTGTTTATCTCTATATGAAACTTTTTACAACATTATTTTGTGGGATTAGTGACTTATCTTTTCGATCCCCATATACATTTGTAAATTATACCCATATACTTTATGTTGGATGAATGATGATAAATCAGTTCACTTTAAAGTCTTTAAGATAAGATTCGTGGTAACCGCTTGAAGAAGTTTAGTAAATCACTATATTTCATCAGGCAATTAAACTTCCAATATATACAACTATTACGTACGTTAGATGAATAATAAGCCAAATCTCTTATAACCCCGAATGATTAGTGATTTGATTAAATAAATAAAAGTTCTAAGTAAATTGGGTTATGCCACAATAAAACATACACAAGTTACTATACTTTTTGCAAACCGATAGAGATGGGAAGTAAAGTTCGGATCTTGTATGATTAAATATGCTCTTTGTCGCTCATTTTTACTTTAGTACACGACACACGTGCGAGTTACACGCGTCTGATCCTCTATGTATTACTAGTGGCCCAAATCTTCTTTATCTTGCAATTTTGCTTATCATGGTTATAAATTTATAATTAATGGCGTGAAGACAAGATTGGTCCTATCTATACCTAATACAAATAAGATACGAGATGTAGATATGTAGTACTTCACACTAAAAATAGGAAGTATGGACTAAATTTGGCATGAATAACGACTTAAGATGTGCAATCTAAACCATATTACCAACTACAAAGATAATGTGTTTTAGCTTATTCACATGGAATATAATACTTCCCTCATTTTAATATAAATGAAACACCTATCATTTTAAGTCGTCTCAAAGTTAATAAAACATGACTTTATTTGATATTTACTTGTATTTCACTCTCTCTTGTTATATGCGTCCCTCTTTTTATTTCTCTCTGTCTCTCCCTCTCCCTCTCCCTCTCCCTAGTGCCAATCTCCTATGTTTCATTCAAAATCGAACAAACAAAGTATATGCATATAAGAAGGTTAGTTAAAGTGACCAAAAAAAAGTATTGATAGTGAATTTGTCATATAAATCTAAACTAATGCCACTCAAATTGGTGATATTAATAGTTAATACTCCACATTAATAGAAAGTGAATTAGAAATAACTAATGATAGATGTAGCAAATTAGATGGTTAAGAAATCAAAATGAAGAGAAAAGAAGAACATTAATTAATTACCTGAACATCCTGTGCATTAACATCGAGATGATCAGCGATCAAGAACCGAAATCTAGATGAGTCAAGATTAGTACCAGACCCAATAACCCGATTAGAAGGGAAACCAGACAACTTCCAAGCAACATAAGTCAAAACATCAACAGGATTAGAAACAACCATTAAAATACAATCAGGAGAATATTTAACCAAAGGAGGAATGATCTTCTTAAACAAGCTAACATTCCTTTGTAGAAGATTAAGTCGAGATTCGCCAGGATTCTGACGAGCTCCAGCAGTGACAATACAAAGATCGGACGATGCAGTAACGGCGTAATCAGTGGATGCGACGATCTTGGTGCGTGGGAGGAAAGCAGCAGCGTGTTGGAGGTCGAGCATCTCGCCGCGTAGTTTGTCAGGGAGAGCGTCGACGAGTGCGAGTTCGTCGGCTAAGTCTTGGGTTAAGAGGGTTTGAGCAATGGCCATACCAACATTGCCAGTGCCAATGATGGAGATTTTGATGTGGCGTTTGGTTGGGGAAGGTGGAGCTGCTTGTTGGATGGGTGCGAAGAAGGCACTAGCTATGTCTAGATCAGCTAGTGAGGTGGTTGATGGGGTTTTTGGCATTGCCATATTTGGTAGATTTTTGGGATTTTTGTGTTTGATTTTGGGGGGATGATATGGGAATTGGGAGAGAGGAGTTTTTATAGGTAGGAAAGTTGAAAGTGGACTAGTTTTTAATTGGAGGTTTTGGTACCTTTTTGTCTTGAGAATGGTCCAATTGTCTAAAGGTTAAAGATGGAAAAATGCTACGCGCTTGTATAGTGATGATTTGTCGCCCAAGCAAAATTTATGACCTTTCTATATTGGAATATGGAAGTCCAATTTTCAAAGTTCTTGGAGAATTACATGAATGTTCTCTTTGAAATTGATTTTGAAAAACTCTTTTGGGGGGAAGGGTAGAGTAGGGATGGTAACGTGTTAGACTTGGATCAGATTATGCATAATTTAACTTCGATTTTATAAGAAGTTGGATTTTATTCGAGTCCAATCTGACTTAAAGTCCTAACATCTGACTCCGATTATGACCTGATACATCTTTTTTTTTTCTTTTTTTTTAAGGACAAATTGATTCTAATAATGTACGACATTTGGGCTGTTACAACATTTGCGTGGTTCAGTTCATTGAATTTAATCCCACCTTTTGAAGATTTAGGAATAATCCCAATTTTAGGGGATAACTTCTCAAAGTAATTCGAGCTCTTATTTTTCTTGCATATAATATGCCTAAAACGGGTTGGTGATGGCAAGAAAAATAAAAGTTTGGATTATTTTGATAAGCTACCCTCAAAAGTTGGGATTGTTAAAAAATAATTAATAGAAAAATCAATTTCTTCTTTTTTAAATAGAAAAAACTTGTATAATACAAATAATTTTAATCATTACTGTATTTTTTAGTAATCATATGGAAAGGTTATATAGTATAATACAAATGTCTCAAAGTCGGAGTCAAATTATGGAGTACATATATAATAGATTAATTAATATAAATAAAAAAGGAATTAATTAGCTTAAAATCGGAGTCGGATTCATATGTCGTATTATTTTATGGGACAATCCAACTCTAACCCTCCTCCAACTAAAAGTTCGACTTTTTAAATCGTGTTGAATTCGGATTATTATTTTGTCGGAGTCAACTTGGAGCAAATTAGGGTTGGATCCGGACGAAATTATTACCCCTGGTGTAGAGTAGTGTATGCATGTTTATCAGAAGTTATGCTACTATATTTCCTATATATATTGTACTTATAGTTCTACTTCATATGCACGTGATGCGTGCGTTAATTTCGAAATTTGTTATTCTATTAGATACTCCATTCGTACTTTATTTATGATTAAACTTAAGTGTGAAAAATTCAACAGTTAGATGAATTTAGATATATTAATTCGCTAATGTTGTAATCCCCCATATTTTTAAGATATTAAATTAAATAGTTTTAATCATTTTTAATTATTAAAGCTATTTAATTTCAGTATTTAAGAGTAGAAGGGTATTTTGGTCATTTTACCAAAAGAGTATTTGAGTATTCCACAAAGAAGTATTTTAGTATTTTCAAGAAAGTATTTTATTAATATTAGTAGGAAGATTATTTTGGAAATTTATCATCAAATGTATTTTGGCAATTTGATGAGTAAGGGCATTTTGGTCTTTTACCCAAATTGACTACCACTATAAAAAGGGAAAACCTAAAGTTTCCCATCATTTTCCATCTTCTTCACTAGCCACCATTTCTCAAAAAGGAGTAAGTGGGTTTTTCCTCTCAAACCTTTGTTCTTCCTCAAGTAAGTTTTTCAAGTAATCCTCTTCAATAATTCTAGCTTCTAATCTAGTTTTGTTTTTGAAATTTATAGGAAGATCTTGCAATTATCAAAGGGAAGCAAAGAGGTAATGATTTTTCTGAAATTTTTGGGGTTTCTTCCATATTTTTCTCTCTCTTCTCGCCCCTCTCTTTGTTGGCGAATTCCGGCCACCACGGTGGTGGTTCGCCGGCGAGCTCCGTCGGGAGAAGCGGCCACTGCCGGCCAGCAGTAGGTGACCGGCGACTGGGCACGAGCGCCGCTGCCACTGTCGCGTCAGTGGTGGTGCGGGTGGTGCTTGTGGTGGCGTCGGTTGAGTTAGTTTTGAGATTTGTGGTTTTTTTGAACCACTTGTAAAAAAAAAAAGAAATTGTTATTATTATTTTATTAATTTACAGCAGTAATTTATTAAGTAAATTAGTAGTTTTTATGAAGTTTTAAGTATTAGTTTGTAGTGGGTTTTGCCTACTAGTAAAGGTTTTCAAGTTATGACTTTAAAATAGTTTTTAAAGCCTTTTTAAGGAAAAATCAGCTTTATTATTTATTTAAGAATGCTGATTTTTATTTATTAGTAGCTTTGAATTGTTGTTGGAAGTACTAATTGATAGTACTTTATTGTTGGTAGGTTTCAAAAATAATTAAAGTCAGTCAAACTTTTGACTGTTGATTTTTGTGTAATCAAGGTACATACACTTTGACCTTGACTTTAGTAGTTTCAAAGGATATACATATTTTATTGAGCATGAGGAGTAAGGAGAGGCTTATGCCTTGAAATTGTTTGAGTATATGTTGAGAACTTAGAAAGGAGATTAGGAATGAAACTTTTAAGTTATTCCTATATTTGAAAAGTATGTGATTGATGATTATTGCCTTTGAGCATGATTAAAGTTATTAAAGTTACTCTTGAAGTTATGGCTTGCCTATGAATATTTTATTGAGCATGGTCTCATTTGAGAATTGGGGATGTAGACTTTGAAACCAACCTCATAGAGTTTCCATTGGAAGACTTGGAGATTATTTTAGGGATGGATTGGCTTAAGGAGTATAAAGCCGAGATTCTTTGTGGAGAACAAAAAGTGAGATTGAGGAATAAGAATGGGAAAAAGGTGACTTTCAAGACTAAACCACAAGAAGGTAGAATTAAGATCATTTCAGCCCTAAGTTTGGTAAAGCAAGTGCAGAAGGGAGCTCCGTTATTCTTGTGTAATGTGCAGAGGTTGGAAGAAGAGAAGCTTAAGATAGAGCATGTGAAGGTGGTGAATGAGTTTCCAGACGTATTTTCGGAAGATATACCGGGAATGCCACCTCAAGGGAGTTAGAATTCACCATAGACTTAGTTCCTGGAACTGCCCCTATATCAAAAGCACCCTATAGAATGGCTCCAGCAGAGATGAAGGAGCTCAACAAGCAACTAGAGGAATTACTCGAGAAAGGGTACATTAGACCTAGTTATTCCCCATGGGGAGCACCTGTTTTGTTCGTGAAGAAAAAGGATGGAAGCTTGAGGCTATGTATTGATTATAGAGATCTCAATAGGTGACTATTAAGAATAAGTATCCGTTACCGAGGATTGATGACCTATTCGATCAATTAAGAGGAGCTGGAATATTTTCAAAGATAGACTTGAGGTCAGGGTATCACCAACTGCAGATTGGGAGAAGGACATACCAAAGACTGCCTTTAGGACGAGGTATGGTCACTATGAGTTCACCGTGATGCCATTTGGTTTAACCAATGCACCAGCGATGTTTATGGAGCTTATGAATAGAGTATTTCGAGAGTATTTGGACAAATTTGTAGTCGTATTCATCGATGATATCCTTATCTACTCAAGGAACAAGGAGGAGCATGAAGAGCACTTGAGGTCAGTATTGTCTACACTTAGGGAGAATCAGCTTTACGCAAAGTTCTCGAAGTGTGAATTTTGGATGGAAGAAGTGGCATTTCTTGGCCACATTGTGTCAAAGAAGGGAATTTCCATAGATCCGTCGAAGATAACCGCAGTGAGCGAATGGTCTACACCTAGGAATGTTACTGATATAAGGAGTTTCTTGGGTCTAGCTGGCTACTATAGACGTTTTGTGAAGGATATTTCGAGGGTAGCTAAACCAATGACTAGTCTTATGAAGAAGGATACGAAGTTCATATGGACCGAGGAGTGTGATAAAGCCTTTAAGAAGCTTAAGGAGTTGTTAACTACGGCTCCAATTTTGACGTTACCAGAGGAGAATGCTGAGTTGGAGGTATATAGTGACGCTTCGAAAAATGGTTTAGGGTGTGTGTTGATGCAAAATCGAAAGGTTATAGCCTACGCTTCTAGGCAATTGAAACCGTACGAAGTGAATTACCCAACCCATGATCTAGAATTAGCCGCAATAGTGTTTGCTTTGAAGATTTGGCGACACTACTTATATGGAGTGAAGGTGAAGTTGTATACAGATCACAAGAGTCTGAAGTATTTGTATACTCAAAGGATTTGAATATGAGACAGAGAAGATGGTTAGAGTTGGTGAATGACTATGACTTGAGATCTTATACCATGAAGGAAAGGCAAACGTCGTTGCCGACGCGTTAAGTCGTAAGTCTAGCCATAGTTTAAGTACTTTGGTACTTCCAGAGAAGTTGTGTGACGAGTTTAGGAAGCTCAACATTGAAGTTGTTGGAAGTAGTGGAGTGGAAGCATGCTTAAATGCCATTTCAATCCAGTCGAATTGAATGAAGAAATTTTAAAGGCTCAAGAAGGGAATGAGGAAATGGAGAAGATAAAGAAGCTATCGAGGAGAAAAAGACAAAGGAGTTTAGTATCCATGATGATGGAAGTGTCCGATTCAATGGAAGATGGTGCATCCGTCAAGTTGCACCGAGTTGAAAGAAAAAGTGATGAAAGAAGGGCACAACACGACTTATTCTATCCACCCTGGAGGGGATAAATTATATAAGGACTTGAAGCTAATGTTCTGGTGGAACAATATGAAGAGAGAAGTGCTGAATTTGTTGCTAGGTGTTTGACTTGCAGAAGGTGAAGAGCGAACACAAGAGACCTCAAGGACGATTCAACCGTTACCAGTGCCTGAGTGGAAATGGGATGACATAGCAATGGATTTCGTTGTAGGTCTTCCTAAGACAGCGAAAGGATTCACCAAAGTGTGGGTGATGTAGATAGACTAACTAAGGTAGCAAAATTTGTTCCAATGAAGGACAATTGGTCGATGGAACAGTGTGGTAAAGTATATGTGGACCAAGTGGTGAGGCATCATGGAGTTCCTTCCACTATTGTGTCTGATAGAGATTCAAGATTCTTATCTCATTTTTGGGAAGCATTACAGAAAGCTTTTGGGACCGATGTGCTTAAGAGTACAGCTTTTCATCCAGCAACTGATGGTCAATCAGAAAGAACCATTCAGACTCTCGAGGATATGTTGAGGGTGTGTGCCTTAGATTACCCTAAGACTTGGGAGGAGATGTTGGCTTTAATAGAATTCTCATACATAAATAGCTACCATTCTAGCATTAAGATGGCTCCTTTTGAAGCTTTATAGGTCGAAAATGTCAGTCCATTGTGCTGGAACGATATTAGCGAGACGGTTACTTTGGGACCGCAAATGATTGAAGATACGTAAATCAAGTGAGATATATTCGTGAGAAGATGAGGGCGGCCCAGGATCGTCAAAAGGCCTATGCAGATCAGAATAGAAGAGATAGCGAATATCAAGTAGGCGAGAAAGTCTTACTAAAGGTGTCACCTATGAAAGGGGTGATGCGTTTTGGGCAAAAAGGAAAGCTTAGCCCGAAGTTTATAGGTCCGTATGACATCATTGAAAGAATTGGAAGATTGGCTTATCGTTTAGATTTGCCAAATAACTTGGGAAAGGTGCATAATGTGTTCCATGTATCCCAACTAAAGAGATATGTGCCCGATAAGTCTCACGTATTAGATCCCGAGATTATAGAAGTGGATGAGACGCTTTCTTTTGAAGAGAGACCAGTAAAGATCTTGGACTCTAAGGTGAGGAGTACAAGAAATAAAGATATAAAGATACTCAAGGTTTTGTGGTCTAACCAGCGTACCGAAGAGGCTACCTGGGAGGCTGAAGACGAGATGAGAAAGAAGTATCCTGAGCTCTTCGACTAGGTGAGTTGAGTTCCGGGACGTAACTCCTTTAAGGGGGGTAGAGTGCGTGCGCGCATTTTGCTAGAAATTAGTAAGAATTTGTTGCATTTGTGCACTATTTTTAGAGTTTTCAAGGAAAAACTTTCAAGTAAGCAAAGTAAACATTTCATAGTTTGAATATTCAAGGCAAAAGTTTTATTCAGTAGCGTATTATTTGGCTACTTGTTTTATTCAGTAGCGTATTATTTGGCTACTTGTTTTATTCAGTAGCGTATTATTTGGCTACTTTTTATTCAGTAGCGTATTATTTGGCTACTTGTTTACTTAGTAGCGTATTATTTGGCTACTTCTTAAGAAAGAATAATTATGGCGTAATGCTAATAAATTTCAAAGTTGAAAGTTTAATAAAGAGGAGGTTTTGTTTAAGTTTCGGGACGAAACTTCTTTTAAGGGGGGTAGACTGTAATCCCCCATATTTTTAAGATATTAAATTAAATAGTTTTAATCATTTTTAATTATTAAAGCTATTTAATTTCAGTATTTAAGAGCAGAAGGGTATTTTGGTCATTTTACCAAAAGAGTATTTGAGTATTCCACAAAGAAGTATTTTAGTATTTTCAAGAAAGTATTTTATTAATATTAGTAGGAAGATTATTTTGGAAATTTATCATCAAATGTATTTTGGCAATTTGATGAGTAAGGGCATTTTGGTCTTTTACCCAAATTGACTACCACTATAAAAAGGGAAAACCTAAAGTTTCCCATCATTTTCCATCTTCTTCACTAGCCACCTTTCTCAAAAAGGAGTAAGTGGTTTTTCCTCTCAAACCTTTGTTCTTCCTCAAGTAAGTTTTTCAAGTAATCCTCTTCAATAATTCTAGCTTCTAATCTAGTTTTGTTTTTGAAATTTATAGGAAGATCTTGCAATTATCAAAGGGAAGCAAAGAGGTAATGATTTTTCTGAAATTTTTGGGGTTTCTTCCATATTTTTCTCTCTCTTCTCGCCCCTCTCTTTGTTGGCGAATTCCGGCCACCACGGTGGTGGTTCGCCGGCGAGCTCCGTCGGAGAAGCGGCCACTGCCGGCCAGCAGTAGGTGACCGGCGACTGGGCACGAGCCCGCTGCCACTGTCGCGTCATGGTGGTGCGGGTGGTGCTTGTGGTGGCGTCGGTTGAGTTGTTTTGAGATTTGTGTTGTTTTTGAACCACTTGTAAAAAAAAAAAAGAAATTGTTTTTATTATTTTATTAATTTACAGCAGTAATTTATTAAGTAAATTAGTAGTTTTATGAAGTTTTAAGTATTAGTTTGTAGTGGGTTTTGCCTACTAGTAAAGGTTTTCAAGTTATGACTTTAAAATAGTTTTTAAAGCCTTTTAAGAAAAATCAGCTTTATTATTTATTTAAAATGCTGATTTTTATTTATTAGTAGCTTTGAATTGTTGTTGGAAGTACTAATTGATAGTACTTTATTGTTGGTAGGTTTCAAGAATAATTAAAGCCAGTCAAACTTTTGACTGTTGATTTTTGTGTAATCAAGGTACATACACTTTGACCTTGACTTTAGTAGTTTCAAATATAAATATTTTATTGAGCATGAGGAGTAAGGAGAGGCTTATGCCTTGAAATTGTTTGAGTATATGTTGAGAACTTAGAAAGGAGATTAGGAATGGAACTTTGAGTTATTCCTATATTTGAAAAGTAGTGATTGATGATTATTGCCTTTGAGCATGATTAAAGTTATTAAAGTTACTCTTGAAGTTATGGCTTGCCTATGAATATTTTATTGAGCATGGTCTCATTTGAGGTTATATATTTATTGAGCATGGTCTCATTAGAAGTTTTATATTTTATTGAGCATGGTCTCATTAGAAGTTTTATATTTTATTAAGCATGGTCTCATTAGAAGTTTATATTTATTGAGCAAGGTCTCATGAGAATTATATTTGTTGAGCAAGGTCTCACAAGTTTCAAGTTATTGAGCAAGGTCTCACAAGTTAAAGTTATTGAGCAAGGACTCACAAGTAGTTGAATCATTGAGCAATGACTCAATTGATTGGATCATGGATCCTTAAGAAAGTAAGAAAAAGGACTCATGGAGTCATTAAAGTAATAAGATGAGCAAGGTCTCAAAGAATTTAGAATTGAGTTAATTATGGTGTTTGTTGCATTCACTTGTTAAAGAAAGATAAGAAATTGATTTGTTGCTAGATGTATTATTGTGATGTGTCTCACATAATGGGCTTTGGCAATAAAACTCTTGGGATGGATCCCCATGAGTATTGAACATAAGGGGGGATTAGTGTGAAACTATACTCCTGCATATAGCTTAGCATGACGATGTTAATGCTTTTATTTTATCAAGCAAGTTTATGGAATTCCAATTATCAAGATCTTTGAGTGGACTAGGTGTCACTCGTATTCTTTATCTCTGAGATGTTGAGTCTAGAGGCTCACTCTCACCCTCTTTCATTACTAACAAGCTTAAAATTCTCGAGTCAAGTTATTTAAAGTTCATGGAACTTTAGTAAGAGGTGTGGGATCTCTTACACAATAATAGTAGCCCGTATGACTCCAAGAGGAGGACGGTGCCCGTTCATTGCCAAATAATAATAAAAGAAAGTATTTAGTAATTCGTGATATGCTTGTCGCATGTAGAGTCATAAGAAGAGCAAGCCGAAGTGATTGAGGATTGCATGCATTATTATTCGCATTAGTTAAGTTGTGTTATGTACTCAGCGTTGCTGATGTATGTGTTTCTTGTTTTCTTTGGTTGTTGTTTTTCCTCAACGACCCTGTGATGATCCATTTGGTGAGCAGAGTTTAGAGAAGAAGTTGCAGGTACAAGTTCTTGATGTGCATGGAAATCATAAGCATCTGGATGGGAGTTTTAGTACACGAGTACTTTCTTATTTAAGCTATCTTGAATTTTATATTTGACTTTACTTGACCAATGGGGACAAGGTTTGACTTTTGAAGATGGGACTAGTATGGGATAGTCTCGGAGTTTGTAATTCATTTACATACTTTCTTATTTCCGTTGTATTAAAGTATTTTCAGTTGATTTTAAAAGACTTCCGCTGTATTATCTGATTAGCCTTACGTATTATCATGCGTGGCATAACAACTCCCGCAATTTCTCCTAGTTTATAAAAGGAGGAGTCGTGGGGGTGTTACAAATGTAAAAAAATAAAAAGGTTGTGAGTGATTGTTAACATTAATTTTTTGTGAATGAATATTGAACAGAAAGAACAAAAATAATGAGTTGTTTTAACTGAATTAAAGAGTCTCAAAGGTAGTGAATGTTCAGACTTTTCATGTGCACGTTATGTATGTCATCTTTTTTATAAGGTACAAATATTTTGTCCATTTAATTTTTGATTGAAGTATTTGATGCATATACCATTTTAAACATGTTTTAAATGGCAAGTTGGAATGAGAATTTTTAAATGAGTTGCTTTTGTAATTTTTTTCATTCCATTAATTAGATCATTAAGGGTATTTTAGTCACTTCAAAAGATGACACCACACCTCCTCCCTTGGCTTATATAATAGAGATTAGAAACTAATAAGTACTTATCTAATTAATATTAAGAATAATATATCTCTTAAAGATAGT
This sequence comes from Beta vulgaris subsp. vulgaris, assembly GCF_026745355.1. Lineage (NCBI taxonomy): Eukaryota > Viridiplantae > Streptophyta > Magnoliopsida > Caryophyllales > Amaranthaceae > Beta > Beta vulgaris. The sequence goes on along the minus strand of NC_079206.1, from coordinate 465,080 downwards.
TTCTTAATAGGACTCCTTTTATACTCTTATATATTGTACTCATAGTTCATTATTGAACACACATCATTCAATATAATATAAACTCTTTATATTTTTTCCCTCTCATAAACTTAACCCATTCACTCAGAACATTCTCTACCGTTCAGGGCTGCGTATAATAAATACTACTTCCTCCGTTTCTTTTTACTCGCTACACTTCTCACTTCACGGACTTCTAGGTAATTTTTGGAGAAGAGAGAGGTAGAGAGTAAAAAGAAAAGGGATCCATGTGGGAGGAGAGAGAGAGACTTTATTGTCCAAAAAAGAAGTGTAGCAAGTAATGTGAAACTACCCATAATGGAAAGTGTAGCGAGTAAAAAGAAACGGAGGAAGTACTTCACATCTTTCAAATTCTGCAAGCCAGACATGCAAAATCTTGAATGTGAAGCAACAGTTGATCTCCATTTCTGAGCACTGATCAGGAGCTCAAATTCCAATTAGAGTTGGGAATGAAAAGCACATGTGACTGGCTTGCAGAATTTGAAGGATATTCTCGTAGGACCAATTCTTACGACACATGAGTCCCAGGGCTGTATAACACAAATGTTGGGCCTTACATAATACATCTTGGGGGTAGTGGTCTTGATCTTAATTGCAACATTCTGATGTGTGTTGTTTTATTTCCATTAATGAGATGTAATCTAGTATTTAGTCTAACACTTATATTCTTCTACGTTAGTGTTTACAAAATTCCAACAGATATATGCCTAATATACAAGAATCACCACATAAATGTATAATATTCTAATACTATTACTTGCCCATCCCCTGTTAACTCTGATTTGGTACCAACTTATTGTTGAAGTCTCCAAAAAAACTCCAATAATCAGACGCCAATCAAAGCTCGTATTCATCTTAGCAATGCAACCACACACCTCGCATTCTCTAGAATCTATATATATATATAAAACAAGGTTCAATTGGCTTATGTGTCAAGTTAATGCTCATTTTGCCACATGTCATCACTATACTTATTCTTATTCTTTTAGTGCCACGTGTACAATGGATCAATTACAATCTTATAAATTTGGTAAGTTTAACTCAACAAATGGAATTGCTTTACAATCATATTATTTACGCCACAGTTGCTAACTAATAGTAAACAATATTAATATTGATAAAACTTACCATTTTACATTACCATTTATGTAACTTATCAAAAAAATAAATGTTATTATATAAGATGTTCATGTAATCACACCCTAATATAAACTGATTTTCTTCCACTTCTTTCTTTACACGAAAAATTAAAAAAATTCAAATGAATCTCAAATAAAAAAAATAAAACTACCATGTTAGCACAAAAATAAAATGGCGTTACCGTAAACAAAAGCAAAAAAGATGAAGTTTACTACAAAAAATTTAAATTCATAAAACCCTAAATATTTTACAATGGAACAAACTTATATTGTCTATTTATTTTTTACTAACTTTAAAATTATTGTGTCACTCACCGGTAGAAATCATCCTTATTTCAATAATCTTAATTCTAATTTTTTTTATTTGATGGGTAATTTTTAAATTCCTAATTGACAGTTATACTACTAATATATTGAATTAATTTTCACTAACTGTTAAAACTTAGAATCTTAATTTTTTCAATAAATTTCTCACTCACTAACTGTAATAAATTACAAAATTTTCAATACATTGGCATATTGACTATTTCATTCCAACCTTAGCTTATATTATTGATTTTTCTCACTCACTATTATCAATTTTAAGAATTACTCCCTCCATTTCCTAAAGATCTTCCCTCTTTCCGTTTAAGGGTGTTTCCAAAAGATCTTCCCTCTTTTGCTTTATTCCATATTTGGCAAAACAAATTTCTCTATTTACCCCCTCATGTATGTCACTATCATATGGTCCACCATTACATTATTAATTCAATTTTACTCCCTTTCTCTCTCCTACTTTAACCCCTTTTATTTGTTTATTTATCTTAACCCCTTTCTCTCTCCTACTTTACTCACACCATGCCCCACACAACTTGATTTTCCTTGGTATCTGTAGGAACAGTAAGTGGGAAGATCTTTAGGAAACGGAGAGAGTATATGACTCATTTTAGTATTATAATTATATATATATATATATATAATTTTATATATATATATATATATAATTTATATATATATATATATATATATATATATATATATATATATATATATATATATATATATATATAATATATAACATATACATGGAAACATAAAATCAGTTCAATTTCATCATAATTAGTCAAAATCAAATTTTTTTTAAATGAACTTACCAAATAATTTTAATCTATATTGACCCATTTAGAAAATTTCTTCAAACTCCATATCAATCCAACTCCATATATTCCCCTCAAAAAAAAATCCAACTCCATATATTTGCGGTTTTGCATGCGGTCTTTAAATCTTCTTCACTTTGTAGATCGAATGATTCTACACCTTGGTTGTATCAAGGAATTATAGTAACCATGCTTCAAATGCAAAGAACATGGAGATCAAAGGCTTAATTTCTTCATGAAACCCACATGCATGAGTTTTATATTTGTTGTTGATGCAAAAATCGATGACTTGGAGTATAATTTTGATGGATAATTTGTAGGTTTAAAGTATAAAAAAAATGTAGCTAAGAGAGATTTGCTAAAAAAACGTAGATAAGTTGTATGCAATAATCGGTAATAAGATAGTTTTGGTTCTAATAAGTTTTAGAATCATCTAGGCGTGGGTTGTAATAAGATAGAGATTGTATGTAGAGAGAGATTTAGAATCAATTTATGGAGAAGATGATGTATGTAGTTGTAATAAGAGAGATTGTATGATATTTTTTATTAAGTTAGAACACATAGTGGACTTAGAGCATTATTTTATAACCAAGGGCCAAATTGTTTGAAGCATCATTATAGTAAAGTGGTATGCTCATTTATGGAGAATACAAAATTTGAAGCATTTTGATTGTGTCCAAATATAAGAAAATATAACTTTTACGATCAAAGTTAATCTTTAAATAAACACTATTTTACTAGCTTCCATTTCACTCTTTTTCACTAAAGGAAAGAACTTACCACTTCAGATATTCAAATGTGTAAAAAAATTATATGGACTTGGCCCACAGTAAAATCGTATGGATCTATGCTAATTCATGTTATTTATAAAAAAAGTCACTATTATAAAAAATAGATATAATATCTGAGTAAATATGATTGTAAAGTTTGATGATGTGGAAAAAAAATGCAAAACTTTGCGCTAGCAGACATTGAAGCTAAGCTACAAAGCAATGGCAGCACATTACGTAAATTCAGCGAAATGCCATATCCTAATGATCTTATATGAAGACGGGCAAAACAAAATGATAATGGACGAGCTTTCCTATGACCGAGGGAAGTTAGAAGAGGAGTTCCAGCGACTGTTTCAAGGATTAACAACTGAGCAACGTGGAATTTACAATGAAATTATGTCAGCTGTATCACGAGGAAAAGGAGGGGTGTTCTTTGTATATGGATACGGAGGAACAGGTAAGACGTATCTTTGGAGATTGTTGTGTGCCTCATTAAGGCGTAAAGGAGATACCATTTTGCCAGTCGCATCAAGCGGAATAGCTTCTTTATTGCTTCTGCGCGCGAGGAAGAACTACTCATTCTAGGTTTGGACTCCCGTTAAATGTTGCTGAGAACTCAACATGTGTTGGCATTAAGCCAGGCTCGGAATTAACCAGACTCCTTATGAAGACAAAGTTAATCATATGGGATGAAGCTCCCATGATGCATAAATACTGCTTTGAAGCTCTAGATAGGAGTTTAAAGGATGTTATGCAGTTTGTGAATCCTGCAAATCAAGATATCACCTTTGGTGCAAGGTTGTAGTTTTTGCTGGTGATTTAAGAAAAATATTACCCGTGGTGCCTAAAGGAAGCAGACAAGACATTGTCTTCTCAGCAATAAATAGTTCTTACTTATGGGACTTTTGCCGAGTACTTAGGCTGACAAAGAACATGCGCCTTACAACAGGTTCAAGTAATTAAAATGTTGATGAAATTGGAGAATTTTCATAATGGATACTCAATGTTGGAGATGGCTAAGTTGGAGGGCCAAATGATGGTGAGACCGATATTGAAATACCCCATGAAATGTTTGTAGATGGGGGACATGACCCTATTGCGACAATAGTAGAAAGCACATATCCTGACATATCGGATCACATTTGGGAACCAAGTTATTTTCAATAAAGAGCTATTCTTGCTCCAACCAATGAAATTGCTGAGACGGTTAACAATCACGTGTTATCTCAATTGCCAGGTGAAGAATGAACTTACTTGAGTTCAGATGCAATTTCAGTGGAGGAAGGAAATTTTGGAATTCATGAGATGTATTCAACAGAGTTCCTAAATACAATTAAATGCGGAGGATTACCAAACCATAGTATACGACTGAAGGTTGGAGCACCAGTGATGCTCCTATGGAATATTGATCAAAGTTCTGGGCTATGTAATGGCACAAGATTGGTCGTTAAGCACTTAGGCGATCGCATTATAGAGGCTATTGTGGTATCTGGTAGTAATTTGGGCAATAAGGTCTTCATTCCACGAATGACGCTGACTTTGTCAGACTCAACAAAATTTCCCATCAAGTTCCAACGGAGACAATTCCCTTTGGTTGTGTGCTTAATGACAATCAATAAAAGTCAAGGACAATCACTTTCGCATGTTGGCCTATACTTCCTCGGTCTGTTTTCAGCTACAGACAATTTTATGTGGCCGTATCAAGAGTTACTAGCAAGAAGAGTTTGAAAATTTTAATAGTTGATAAAGAACGTGGAACATCAAATGTTACCACGAACGTAGTGTACAAAGAAGTATTTCAGAATGTTGGTTAAATACTCTTATTATTAATGTTACTCAATAATTAATTTTTATTTTCATCCACTTTGTTGACATGTATTTTTTTTACCTCAGATTTTTATGATTTATATTGCATGCGAACTTTAAGTGTTTCAAAATATGTTGCAACAATATTTACAGATATTACATTTGATGTACGCAATTATCTCAAAAAATAAACTTCCCGTGCATTTTTGCACGGGTTAAAAGCTAGTCCTATATATAATGCCTCAATGGCGATCATGCCATAAGAGATTGATTTGCAATGGAACTTTTACTTAATTTGTAGCTCGTGCTAATCGTAAGCTACCCTTACCCTCTCCCACCCCGACAAGATCTTCACTCTCACTTCTCATTGTTAACTATACTGATACACTACTACAACACCAAACCACACCAGCCATCACCAAACTAATACAACCATTCTCAAACACTACAACATAATAATACATAAATTCCATTGTAATTTGCCAAACAAATTCTTGAACAAAGTAATTATTGCGCATGCATGCACGCAAGTAAGTTGTTGAATAAATTTCTCAAATTTATTTGGTGGTCAGATTGATCTTCAAATTTAGTCATATCGCCGTAGAAGTCATTAATCAGTAGGCAAAAAATCACTCGAAGGAATGCGTGTTCTCCCATCCTTGAAACATGAATTTCCACACTAGATTTAGCAAAGGTGAAACTTTCAAAAACAGAACATAGTATATACCGTACCTAACCTAGGAATGTTCGTTATTTTGGGTGGTGTTGGCTTAGTAAATTAAGTGCGCATATAAACAGCACTTTACTAAACCATGTGCTATGCAAATTGCAAAACTAGATGATCACCGAATGTAAAACTAGGTGCCACAACTCTAGTTTTTGAATACTTAATAATCCAGTTTATATTTCCTTGTCAAATTAGACAATATTAGATAAATTCAAGAAAAAAGTTCCGGCCAGGGGGCCACACAATAGCTTTTCACCAAAAATAAAATAAGATTGCTTAAGCTCTTAAACAAGTCAACCCTAAAAAATTGTAAAAAAAACTTAATTAGCCAAGTCATACATAGAAACATTAAGTCATGATATGATGCACCTAATATGATAAAGAAAGTAAGACAAGTCCTACTAGCTAGCCTGAATTAGATCATTAATATTTAAGTATGTTTAACTTGTTCTTTATAGATTAAATAATGTCAATAGGCATACTATATGCAGCAAAGTTTTGTTTTTTCTAAAAAAATTCCTTCCTTAAATGTTTTAGGACTTTTCTCTGAATTTGAATTTTTTTACTTAGTAGGTCTTCATATTAAAGCTCAAGCCAATTAAGTCCGTAGTGTCTTTCGATATTGCCATATTCCCTTTTGCCGTATTCCCTTTTGTATTATGTTTTAACATTAGGATTTTAGTGTGTTGTCCTTTCCCATTATTTTTTCATTTCTACCTTTCCTAATTCTCTCAAATCCTTGTACCATATAAATAACTATTAAAATCTTTATGAATTTCAATATAAAATGCAACAAATAACTTCTCTTCAAGTAGTTGATTTGAACCCAATTAAGTGCTTCCTAGTTTATAACATCCACAAATAAAATGAAACCATATCAACTAATGCTTGAAAGACGGATGAAACATGACGAATTGCATGCATTAACCAGATTTAAAAAATAGATTTGTACATTAACATTCAACATCTTTGAGGCTGAGGTGGTCGCGTAGTGATATCGCTTTCTTTCTCATATTTCTGAAATTTAGGAATCAAACCTCATGGAACTCATTTGAGAAATTCTCCGATTCTTCTTATTTGCTCAAGCGATCCCCTTCATCTTACCTTAAAAAAGATTTCAAAATTTAAGACTACGAATGAGAGTAAAGTAATATGGGCCATATGGCCACGAGTAGAGATGACCAACAGTCCGCCTCTTGCGCCGTGGGGGCTGAGCCCGCGAAAAGCCCGATCTAGCCCAATTCGAACTGTGAAATTGATGGGTGGATCGTGGGCTAGATTTTTTGAGTCCGACCCAAGAAAGTCCTCTACTAAAACCACCCAGTCCGGTCTACGAAAGCAGTCTAACCAAACCATGAACCGGCCCAGCCCAAGTAATTATTCAACCACATTGTGTATATATTAATCAAATTTGTATATATTTTAATCAAATTGCATATATTATAATTCAATCAAATTCAAAAGTAATGAAATTATTCATTACTATTAATAATTGTATATATTTTAATTAATATTAAAGATTTTATGTAAGAACCGTTTCTCGAACCGTAAAAACCGGTAACAAACGGTGCATGTTAAGATTTTTCAGCCCGTAGACCAGTCCACCCAAACTGTAAATTTCACGATCCCATCCTGGACTGTGAAATCTCAACCAGATCCACTAGAACCTACGGACCATCTCGCGCAGCCCGTACCAGTGGCCATCTCTAGCCACGAGACGAGAAGACAGGCCCAAAATTTTGATGGCAAAACCAAACTGAATTTAGGAGAGAGAGAGACTATAGAGGCGAGTGTAAAGAAAGAACTAGGAGTACCATAGAGATGGAGGAGTTAGAAAGAATTCAAAGACGAATTCTGGAAAGAATAGCGCACCTTGAGTTTCAACTTTCTCTCTCCTCCCCATCTGACGACGACGACGCCGCCAATGATGCCACTGCTGAGCGTCTCTCCGCCATATTGCGCGTTAATGGCGTTAATGACTTCAGCTTCAAGGTTGTTCCCTCCGATTACTACGATCGTCCTCTTGAAGCCAGACGACACCTCCTCTCTGCTCCTTCTATTCATCATCTTTGTAAAAGCATTGTTCTGGTACAACTTCTCCTTTCTTTCGTTATTTCTCTATTTTTATTAATTACTGCATTACTTTCTCTGAGATTTTTCAATTGATTTTACCCCAATTATGCAATCACGATCGTACACAGTATACTCTAATGTGCTGTCAAATGAATATACTCTATAGTTTATACTATGGTGAATTCGTGATTCCTTGTTTTTCATTTTATCAATCTCAATATTCGACAATGCCATTTTGTGTACTCCCTCCATTTCATATTAGTCGTTATACTTCTCAATTCACGGAGTCTTAGGTAATTTTTGGAGAAGAAAGAGGTAGAGAGTAAAAAGAAAAGGGACTCATGTAAGTGGAGAGAGATAGAGAGAGTTTATTGCCCAAAAAAAGTATAGCAAGTAATATGAAACTTCTCACAACGAAAGTGTAGGGAGTATTATGAAACGGAGGAAGTATACTGTTTCTGAACCATCAAGGTTGCCTTAATTTTGATTTTTTGTTTGTTTTGTGATGATGTTGCATTTTCTTGAGATTATTAATGGAGAAATACCGATTCCTTGCACCGTTGAATGCAATTGGATACTAGATAGCTTCGAGAAATCAACAGTTGTGTGTGCAGGAAGTCATTTTTCTGTCCATACTCTAGTCCGAGAGTACTTGATATTGGTCTTTGAATAGGAATGTTAGACCAAAAAGTCACCTTCTTTAATAGGTTGAGAAAGAACTTGTTTGCAATGATGAGCCGCACTCACGGTTGAGTGAGCTTGCCTTCCGTTGCAGTACTCAGACTGAGGTCGAACCAAGCTTGAACTCTTTTAGCTTCCAAGTTTTAAGCTTGTCTGAACTTGCTAATCGAGCCAAACTTGAGTTTATTTTGAACTTGAACAACTGGCTGTAGCTAATCAATTGCTACTTCATATCATAAAACTCCTACTAATGTGTGTGTGTGTTTTTTTTTTTTTGCAAATATCCGGATGTTCCATAAGTTTTTTGTGAACATTGTACTGCCATTCAAGTATGTGAAGCTCAAGTCGTTGTAGAGTTCAAGATCCATTAGTGCTCACTCGAGGTTGAATTTTGGTCTAGCTTTAATGGGTATATCAACTCCAGTAGCTCATGAGCTAGCTCGATTATTTTTGTTCATAGTGGCAATTTGAATACTTTTGCGAAACATTTTCTCATGGCCAATTATGTACACTACGTCCTCATTTTATATTATGTGGTCTATTTGCCAAATTTGTATGTTTTCCGATATATAAGTTGTTTTCTAGTACAAGTATATCAATAGTTGTTGCCGCTTTTTGTCCCTTATAGTATGCTGTGGGTTTGACAATTTTATTGACTGGTGGAGTGAATTTGGTGAAATATAGATCAAGTGAAATGGTGGGATCACATGTTGTTATGTGAGAGTTAAGTAATAGGACCGAATCCAAATAAAATAGGTGGAGCTTGGAGACATCCCAGAAAGGAAAATGGTGCATACTATATGGGACGGAGGGAGTACGTTATAATATCAATGTTATGCTGTAGGTTATATAATCTATAAAACTTCATATGTCATATTTCATTACCAGTGTAGTGTTAACTAAAGTGTATTTCAAAGCTGTACACTCCTAACAAAACCTGTTGAGAAGGCTTGGGTTGGGTGGGGGGGGGAGGGGGCTGTTCTTGTACGGTTGTACCTCTTTTGCTTTACAATTTAAGAGCTTGCTATTGTAGTAAATGAGTCATACCTTTTGGCAACAGATACCTTTCCTGATAGTTATATTGATGCGTTCACCTATCCTAATGGCTGCTACTGGTGATTCTCCAAAACTCAGTAGCTTCTCGCTTTCTCGATCCCGAATTTGACCACACTGCTCTCTTTGCCTATGTTTTAAGAGCAAAAATGCTACCACCTCATTTTTTTTTTGATGTAATATCCTGTGAGTCTGTGACTCCTGTCCGTCAATAACTGTATTACCAACATACTCCATACTTGCCTTTTCACTAACTCTTTATACACCATAGGGGGGGATGTAGGGCTCTCTCCAAAAATAGTAAATGAGATTCTTTACTGTACGAGACCTTATTGCTATGGAGAAATTCATTACTTCTACTTTCAGCTACTTATTCGCTGCTCTATCAGAATACAATTGAGAAACCGCCAAACTGGTTTGCTTCCCCTTTTTTTGGTTGATTGTCCCAAGCCAGTGATTTCCAATGCGGCAATGGATGGATGAGCATATTTATTAGCACAATGGCTTCTTGTTTGATTTTTGATAATAATCTTATTGAGACGGTGAGAATTTTCAAAAATGCTTCTACGATGCGAAAAATATCCAAGCCATGAGCAGCATGGCTTTGATCTAGCAGCTTTAAGTATCCGGAGAAACATCAATGTTTTTGGGGAAGGTAGGGATCAATCATTTGATAATTTTTCATTCTGTCTCTTTGAGGGTATCTGAGTTGTCATTGCTGTTTTTTTTCTTCTGTTTTTCCCGCTTTGGGAGTCTTTCTTTCTGTTTTACTTCTTATCGCCTTCATGTGAATAACTAGTACATAGATATGCAAAAAATAAGAGAATTAATACCCAGCATGAATGTTGTCATCTTTAGGTTATATCTATTCAAGATTAGTAAAGACTAAAAGAGGCTATTCTGAATAAAGTTCTACTAGTAATTTTGCACCAAATGCCAATACGAAAATTCAAGCATAATGATGAGTCAACTTGATAATCTTAATACTGGTTCATAGCTCGTCATATTAGTGAAGAGCCTGTTACATCAAATTTATAGCCTTGTCATCTGCCATCTTGAGTTCACAACATTTCACTCCTTCCATCCTACATGTTTCTCTACCGTTTTTTTATTGGTTTGGCATGTCCTAAAATGTTAATTCAAACCATATTCCCTAATTTTTTTTTTTCAATATAAGGATTTCATTTCCCCTTAATATCAGGATATAGATTGTTATAGAACTGCAGTATGCTACTAAAAATATGGAGAAAATCCGAGAAAGTATTTGGAATAGGACATATAGGCATATGTGGAACATTCAATAGAGAGGTGGAGAATGGGACAACATTTACTAAATATGAAAAGTAAAAATAGGAGTGATTCTTATTACTGCTCCTCAGCTCCTTGGAGGCATCCTATCCTTTTGACCTGAAGAGGTAGTGTTCAGCTTCAGCTTCACAATGCTCCTGATGAGCTCTTTCAGCACTCTCTTTTAGTACTCAATATACTGATGGCTACTCATTATAACATTATGTCAGCCAGAATTATAGCCATTGGACACCCACATAAGTGATAAATTTTAGCCACCAAAACTCATCCTTTGTGTACAAGTCAGCTATTTTGCTTAATATTCAAGACACAACATGAATTCGGTCGAAGGTAATTCACGAGCTGTGGGTCTTCTTTTTGGTGCATGGTCTAATGAGCAACAAGAACACAGTAGACACAATGAAGACTGAGGAGAAGAGTTATGATTAGCTCAACACAAGCATCACACCTAGACATCACTCACATTTTGAAGGAATCCTAATCCGAACTCCTGAAGTTCCTTGATTGATGCGCATGGTCGCTCTAAATGAACTGTTTTCAGCTCCCGTGTACATTTGATCGAGAATTCATGTACGGAAAATTTGTGTTAACTTTAGCAATAATGAACTAAGCTAATCCTGCATTGCTTTTTTGGGCCATATTTGATGACTTTTAGGCTTTTAGCTAGCAGTGAGTTAGCAAGTTGGTGAATTTTTTTTCTGCGATTGATGGTTTTGCAGCTCATACTACCGAGCTGTCAGATGTCATAATTATGCTTAGATTAAATTAACCTTTTTGTTATCCAACTTTCTTCTTTCTTTTGGTAGTCTTAAGTTCCAATTGCCCATCCTAGAGATTAGTTCTGGCTGGCCGGAACCTGTTAGATTGATAGGGGAAAGTTACGCTGAATGGTACTACACATGTAACATGTTTAATCGTGTACTCCCCCTTCTCAAACAAAGAAGAAAGGAACCTTAGGGAATATGATCGAGCTTCCTTCACCTGACCAATTATATAAATCTTTATGAAGTCCCAAATGACAATGTATCAGATAGAGGACAATGGAATATACTCTGATGATCTGAGATTGAATTCTTGACAATAAAACAACCAAAACCATTGTTACCTCATGCTCTAGCTTGCATATAGCCGAATTCTTCTTATCCGGCAAAAGGTGACTGTTGGAAAGTGCATCTTTGAAGTGGAATGTCATTTCAGGATGGAGTATGATGTTAGACATGTAAATCAGCAGTTTGTCAATCTGATCCTGTCCAACTAAGTTACTCTACTGATGGAATACCTGTATGCATTTTTTTTTATCCACAGTTGTTTATTCTAATCTGTTTTTGTGGTGTTGGGGCTGGTTATAATAATCTTGTTATGATGCATATTCTCAAAGAAAGATCCCCATAATGTCAGCTTACGCTGAAGATTAAAAAAAACCTGTGTGTGAAGGTATTGAACAGTACCCAATTTTGTCCATTGGGAGGAGGGTGGGTCTGGATTTGGAGTTGGTGTACACTTCAGCTGCAATTATCTCTTATCTGAATTTTCACTTTTGCTCCAGGTGAATACTCAAGCACAGTCTCACGTAATTGATTGTAACAACCGCAATAATTCAAAGTTCTATGTTGCTGTTGTACAGGTTCTCATCTGCCTCTTATCTTCATAAATTATTTACAGCTTATGGGTTATTGATTCCAGTGTATTCTTTTTTCCCAGTATACTGCAAGATTTAATGCAGAAATGGTCAAGAATTACCTATATTCACTCAATGAGGGCAAAGTGCCCAAAAAGAAATTTAACTGTGAGTGAAGTTTTTACCACTGTGTAAATCATTTTATCTTGACTGTCAGTTGTGAATGGGATATATTCTTCGGACACAGCTGATCCGACAGAAATTGATTTTTAGAAACTGTAGTTTGGTTGTTTTGATTTGTCCATATGGGCGATACGTGATTTAAAATTTTAACTTTGTTCGAAGCTGTTATCATGCTTGTATATTTATAGGTCATTATATTCCCAAATTAATTGTTGTTCTTTTAAGTGTTTTTGATTTCTTATGTCCTGAACTATTTTGTTGCAAACTAAAAGGAAAATGCAGCAAGGGAACAAAGAGGACCATCAGTGTATACTGAGTACCCATTCTCTTACTCCTTTTTGTTTTATTTGCGAATTGTTTGCAGCAATTCATTAAATCTAAGAAACTTCTAACTGTTAAGTGCCTTTGCTTGTTATTTTGGTGAGCCAAATTGAATTTTCATCCCTTTCATTTATTTCCCCTTTATTTCCACCCATGTGAAGTTACATCAATTCAAAGTTTAAGTAACTTGCCTTTTGAAAAACTTTCTAGCTGTAATTGAGTAAATATATGTCAGGTTGTAGTTAAAATGAGCTCCTGTCTAGGATTTTCTGTGGTATTCATGTCTGGCAGACTTTCAGCTCAATTTGTATCTGTTCCATTCATCTGGTAGTAAGTTGTTTCGAATAAGAAGAATGTTGTTTGTTACTTCCTTGCTTCAGGATTGCTGTCTCAGCTACTGAGATTTTGATCATCAGTCTACTTCTGAGTGATCCTTTCACTTTGCACGCTCAAGATCTGACTATTATTTGTTTGGTCAGTGAGGCTTGCTCCAGAGGAGTTATCAAACAACTTAACGGGATTTGGGCATAATGCTGTTACATGCATTGGCATGAAGACAGACATACCGGTAATTGAATTCTGTTCTCAACTATCTAGAAAGCCTATTTTGAAAATATTCCCTTGAAATGTGATTCTTTTTTGTGAAATTACCCCTTGTGATGAAACAATCATAGTTTTTAATTAAGTACATAAGGATTTAGTATTTGTTCACGTGGCGATGTCTATGATATTTTTTTTTAAATGCATATCAGTGGTTGTTAGGGATTATTATGTATGAGCTTTCTGAGCAAGATCTCTATCATTTCAACATATCAGTACTTGGCATTAGTTAAGAGGGATCAGATTCATGGCTTTTTTCTGATACTTGCATGTGGTTTGCTTTCTCCTGCTGCTAGTACCTGCAGCAAGTAAACCCATGAGCATTTGTTGTCTAGACAAGCTATCTATTTTTGTTGTCCTGTTTGTGGCTGGCTGTCTCTATTATATAGGTAGATATTATTGGGCCCTACCCTTTGCCTTGCAATCCATCCATCAGATTGTCCTTGGACCTCACCACTTGGGATCCCTCAATGTGAGGTTTGATGTTAGGGTCTTGATTGAAATTTTGGGTGTCAGAAGTCTTATTTTGCTATAGTCTGGTCTACTTAACCCTTATATTTGTGAACTGGTAATTGGATGAAGCGTTCCAGCATGTCATGCCTTTGGAGTGTGTGTCTCTTGAAAGAAGTTTTGGTTTTTATCCCAGTTTCGAATTCTGTTTATGCATGGAGTAGTTTTAAGTTGCTAATTGCACGCCAATGATTTACAATTCACAAACAGAAAGTAACAAAATATATAGTAAAAAAATCAGAAAATGCATGAATAAATGAGTAGTTCTAAATATATGAATAACTAAAAAAATTGGGGCACAGAGTACAATGCCAATCGACTATGTCCGATTTCCAAAGGCAAAATGCTTTAAACCTAAGGCAATTTTTCACTAACAATTGTAAAATGTTATTGTTCTAGTGTGTCAAGACAAACTCTCTCTAAGTCAGTATCATACCTTTCACTTTTCGTATTGCAATATGCATTACACTTAAGTTTCGTTATTGGAGAAACTTTGATTTTAACTATCTGTATACATATTTCGTGTTTGATTTATTTTGGTTGGAGAAAAAATTGCACTGATGTTTAATGTTTTCTTTCCCAGGTGATACTGGATGAAGCTATAGCAAAGCTTTCACCTGATTTCTTCTGGTTGGGAGGTGGAGAGGTCTATTTAAAGATGGGCATCCGAACATCCGAATTTATTCAATTCGTGAAGCCCTTTGTTTTCAGCTGCAGCACTGCTTGATTGCTCAATATCCAAGAAAATAACAGTTGATTTAGTGCTGCTATAACTTTATCGGTCCGATGCGAGATATCTTAGCTACTTGTATCTTATAGCTTGAACTGGAGAAAGAACCAGATTCTTGTATTGATGATATATTTCTCGATTTGACGAGTACAATTTGTTGGAGAAATAGGTCAGGTCTTTTTCTTGTGAACCAGATTCTTGGACCATGATGTCTTTTGACTAGGGGTGTAAGTTCGGTTTTTGGTTTGGTTTTAGGTCAAAACCAAACCAAACCGAAATAAATTCGGTTTTGAAATTTCCAAACCAAATCCAAACCGAAATTCGACTCAATCCAAACCAAACCAAACCAAAATATGAAACCAAAAACCAAACCAAACCAAAATATGAAACCAAAAACCAAACCAAACCGGATTTTTTTTATCTTTCAAAATCCAAACCAAAACAAACCAATTTTTTTTCATATTCCAAAATCCAAACCAAACCGAAATGAAACTAAATCAAACCAAGATAAAAACCAAACCGAATTTAAACCAAACTTTTTGATAATTTGTATTTAAAGTGACAATATTTTTGTATTTTCGTAATTAATATTAAAAAAAAGAAAGAGAAAAAAATAATTGACAAAATTCGTATAATCGTATGTTAAGTGACAATAATTCGGTTTTCCAAAACCAAAACCAATCCAAACCGAAAAACCGAAAAAATAATTTTTTTGAATCCAAACCAAACCGAATTTTAAAAAAAACCAAACCAAATTACTAATTCGGTTTGGTTTGGTTTGGTTTGGTTTTCGGTTTTTAACCAAATAACTTACACCCCTACTTTTGACCAGCTTTGCAAGGGGATGAATGTCCCATGATGTTTCATGTTAGCTTACTTTATGATTTCAATTTTGTCAAAGATGGCCGGTTACTGGATTTGTCTTAAACTTGTTTCTTTTCCCGTATTCGTATGGGTCATGGTCTCTCTTAACATGTGTGGTTCAGAGTATTTAAACACATAGTTATCAATATATGCTACTTCTATGTGTATTATACAAGTTTAGCCTTGAATTCTTGACTTTTTATAGCTTGAGGCTTTGCAATGTTGTTTTTGCCTTTATTATCTATAGGAATATATGTTTGATAGAATGTACTAACTCTATTTAGTATCATTTTTTGGACACTGTTTTTTGTTACGAAAAGGATATTTGTACCTATTTATGTTGAAAGGATGTTCTCCCATTGATGACCTAGGCACGTCGATGGTGCTCATTTAATCTTTAACAAGCCTTAATTAGGTATTCACAATCCTTTACAATATCAAAAGAAGAAAGTTTAACATAAATCTCATCATCACTTGAGTACTTGAAAGGTGAGTAGTAAGTACTCACAAACTACTATATGTTATGTATATTAGCTTGGCTTTCCCCTCAAAAAAACAAAAAAAACTACTAGTATATGTTATGTACATAGCTTGAGCCGTGGACTAGTTTCACATTGGATCTATTAAGAACACTCTAAATTTACCACGCTTATTCGTGGAAAAATTTTACAATACCAATACACGTTTAAAATGGAAATAATGCTTCCTTTGTTTTGAATTTAAGAAAATATTTCTCTTCTTTATGTGAGAACTTTTTGAGAGAAACATTTCGTTTATTTCCAGAACGCATGAAGTATATATTGAAGTAATGCTTTAATATGTTGCTTTCGCATCAATCTCTAATTCATTTATGGATTCAGACTTGACAAGAGGGTGAGTCATTTCTTCCATACATCTCATACTAATTAACAACTTTTTCCTCTATAAAGTTACATTTCAGTTCTATTTCTCCTTGTATTCTTGCAGTTGCAGGGTAAAGCCAGATAAAAGGCATGCCAAGATTACAACCCTTCCTAAAGTCTTTGTTAGATGTCAAAATATTTTTATTTATTAAGGTTAAAGGTAAATGTTTTACACACTAATGATATATTGATATTAATACAATAATACCTATACACGATAGATGTAGAGTTTGTATGGCACGACATACTAATCTTGTTGCAATTAGTTATCCTCTATCCTATCCACTTACCTTTTATAGTACCAAAGATGTCTCGGCCTAATGATTAAGATTGAGCTGTTTTAAACAATAAATCACAGGTTCGAATCCCCCTCCCTTTCTATATACTTTATACTGCCTTCGTGTGGCTCATATGGATAAAAAAACTTACCTCCATAATTGTTATCATATTTATACTTTCCCAACAAAAAAAATTCTGAATATATATTTGTATGAAACACATGTTAAGCAATAAGCATACAAGTAATAAATGCATAGGCACAATGGTCGGCAGTCACATGAAATAAAAGCAGATATGAACATTGATATCGTCCTGGCCCCTCTGGTTCTTTTTCTACAAGATTATTTTCGTAGACAAAAATCCATATGATAGAGATACGCTACGGCGCGAATTCATTTCTCAGTTGTGGGCATTTATTTAAGGATCGATCATATTGTATTTCCAATAGCACAATATATAGCACCATCAACATTGATCAATCAATGCATTAATAATAATTATACATGCTTATTACTATTTGGAGTAATTTTGCTTGCATTGTCCTTTCAATCCTTTTCTTTCTCCATAATTACTTATTAACATTAACATTGTGAGAACACAAATTGGTAACAAAAAGTAGGTAATAATGCTTTAATATGTATACAAGGTAATCCCATAATAATGCTCGATTTTTTAATTTTTTCGATGAAAAAGATCAACTTTAGATTAAATTGTTTTATGAAATGGCCGATAAATAAACAAAATTGAAAATTTCGATGTGCGCATAGTCAATATCTAATACTTAGTTTGTTCCATAATATAGTACTTTTTTCTCAATTTTCACGTGAATTAAGCTAATTAAACATGTGTGGGGAAAAAAAGATGATACTAGGATAGCGAATGGAGAGTAATGGGTGAAAAAATTAAGGCCCGACCCTATTCTTTTGGGTTTATTTTCAATTCAGTTCAGTTACTCTTTGCAAATTAATTTCTCCTGATTTAATTCAGTTCAAATTCTTCCAGTCCAAAAAAATGGGGACTAAAGGGTTGAATAAACAAAGAAAACACTATTTTTCAATAAGCAAAGAAATGAAGGTGGTAAGGTTTTTTCAGACAAATCATGAAAAAATGTAGAATTAAAAAAAAAAACACTGCATTTTGAAACAATCAAAAAAAAAATAAAGCAAGTACTATATTATATTATGAGACTGAGCACCTCAACCAGAAATAACTAGACCTAGTAGTTTTGCATTTAGGCACCTCAAAGAAAAAAGATGCATTAGGTGTGACTTCAATAGGCCGGAAGCCAACTAGTCTAGGGGAAAACTAGGGGGGAGCATTAGTGGCTTTTGTTTTTTAACATAATGTATAGATGTGACTTCAACCCAACTATAAGATGATAATCCTGATACAAGTTTGTATGACAATCAATCATCGTTTATTTCACTTGCGTGATTTAACAACGGTTTATCAAGACTATTTAATTAGTGAGTAATGATTTCATTTCACAAAAATGTTAGTTAATTTTTTTAAGTATGTAAGATAAATAACCCCACTGTACTGACATATCGTTTAGGTTTAATCAACCAAGTTTGCAAGTCAGACTCCTTAGAAGGAGGGCGATGGTAAGGAAACCTCACCCTCAAGGAGTCCTATTGGGGTTTGATCTCCATGACCTAATCATGGCGTCTTTCCAATCTTATCTAGTGTGATAAGAAAACGCTCTTAGTTCGATTCGGTAAAATGCATGTGGGTCTCCAAAATCTGATATCATAGGTTCAAACCCTACAAAGCATGATTCAAGCCTTATTTAGTAAAAGGTTGTTAATTAATCATACGCGGTGCAACCATACATACACCATCCGGCGGATTTGTGATCATGCGCGGTGCTTACATTTTATAATACTAGCCTTCATATGCACGCGATGAGTGCATTAATTTCAAAATTTGTTATTCTATTAGATACTCCATTCGTACTTTATTTATGATTAAACTTAAATGTGAAAAATTCAACAGTTAGATGAATTTAGATATATTAATTCGCTAATGTAAAAAAATAAAAAGGTTGTGAGTGATTGTTAACATTATTTTTTGTGAATGAATATTGAACAGAAAGAACAAAAATAATGAGTTGGTTTAACTGATTAAAGAGTATCAAAGGTAGTGAAGTTCAGACTTTTCATGTGCACGTTATGTATGCCTCTTTTTTTTATAAGGTATAAATATTTTGTCCATTTAATTTTTGATTGAAGTATTTGATGCATATACCATTTTAAACTTGTTTTAAATGGCAAGTTGGAATGAGAATTTTTAAATGATTTGCTTTTGTAATTTTTTTCATTCCATTAATTAGATCATTAAGGGTATTTTAGTCACTTCAAAAAAGGACACCACACCTCCTCCCTTGGCTTATATAATAGAGATATATTAGGTTCCTCCTATACTTAAGGAGTTAAGGTACTTAACTAGGTTTTCTTTCGTGATTTTAGAAAAAGAAAAGAATTACACATTATTATGAACAATTTGACAGCATGAAAAACCTATCAAAGCCAACTACCAAATTAGGCTACATTGAATGTTATATGATTACATCAAACATGATCATGGTAAAAAAAAAGGGCCACAAGTGAGAATGAAATAACATGATACTCACAATCTATCAATTTGATAAATTTCATCCGTTAAAATGAGATAGGTGGTTGAGCCTAACTGAAAAGGCAGTTAATAACAGATTACCTTCTTCTTCTTCTCCTTCACTCTTGCAATCAAGACAATGAAGAGGCACCAAGGGCCATACTTGTCAAACATGGCCCTCCACTTCATCTAATTTTAATTTGTCTCTTCATTTATTCACAACGTAACACCACTAATATAAATTCTTCAACAAAATATATTATACTCCCTCCGTCGACCCATAATATAGCGCTTGTTTCTTTTTTACATGGCCTTCAAGACGTAACTTTGACCTTTAATATCTTCAATTCCGTATTAATAAAAAAATATTAAAAGTTGATATTATGAAACTACAAATTGAGACGAATCTAACAAGATCCCACATGAATATGTTTTTTATACATACAAATGAGAATATTCGGTCAAAGATTTTAATGTTTGACCCACCAAAAATGAAATAGACACTATATTATGGGACGGAGCCCGGAGGGAGTAGTACTTTTTTCATATATGCTCTTTGAAGAACAAACAAACAAAAAAAGAATACGTAGTAACTAGTAAGTACAAAAAACCAAAAAAAATAGAGGACTTATATATGTGGTCTAGTGGATCCACTTAATAATATAACCTTTTTAATTTCCTGTTACATATCTGATAAAGAGACTATAAGAGAGAAAAATTTCCATATATTTAAACGTACATTGTTTAATTAGAAATTAATCTTAGGAAATTTAGACTTAATGCTTGTTGTGAATAGGAGATTTGCGATGAGGCTGAACATAATCCATGACTACCGCATCTTCGATAGGTTCGCCTTCACTTGCATCAGTAGCCTCTTTGGTCTCTTCGTGTGACTTTGATTCTAGCATTGATCTTGGCTTATTTCCCTTTAAACCCTATTACCAAAAAAACGCATAAAGTGAAGGTTAATATGTAAGTATATACTAGTGCATCACTGCATCTTCTTTTACATTCAAGTTCTAGGGATTTTTGTTCACGGAAATAAAGCTTTGTTTAATTTCTATAAGCAATCTACCTGCACATCCGTTATATCTGCCCTTGTGCTCTTGTCCAACGTAACAAATGATGTGTCTTCTGCAAAGTTCATTTGTTAAGAATAAATCAGATATGCATATATGAGATGACTCACAAATAGTAATGAAATTGCATGCATGGAATTTATTGCGAGGTAACAAATAGTTCTGTATTGCAAATTATGAGCTTAAAAGGTGCATTAGAAACATGCCCTTTATTATCATCGTTAGTGGAAGTTTGCATGTGTATTATATTTATATTGATGTAAGAAGACGCGCACGCGTACACACATAGTTTGCTAAGGAGAAGTGTCCTACTAAGAAAGCAATTTGATCAATTCCCGGAGTTGAGTGCATGTCTAGTGCAACAAGTCCTCAAGAATTTTGTACATTTCATGAAATAGCATAATACTCGCTCTTTTTTTTCCCCTTCTCCTTTTCTTTTAGGAAATTATCAAAGGATATTAGAGTCACAAGAGTAGTTGCTGTGAGAAATAGTAAAAGTATGTAGCTTATTATCAATGGGTTGCATGCAGATGTTAAATTATATGGTGTCTAATTTCGATGAAATCTTAGTAATACTAACTCGTACCTAAATTAGTTGGCACATAGTCACAAAAGTTACGATACAAGTTTGGCCAAGTTTCCTACAAAAGGTTCCCAAAAGCTAGAAGAATGACACTATGATCATACGGCGATAATTAGTAGTTCAAAACAAGTATATCTATATGATTACATAGTCTTATTTGGTTGACATAAATAAACAAGTGAAGTGGAACATATAACTATAAGTGATTTTATATGATTGAAAAAAACATAAAAAGTGAATATATAAGTGATAGTTTACTAAAATATTATTTTTTGAAATGAGGAAAGTCACTTAGCTAGTGAAACTATAATGGGAATATGAATATCGATCTACTTATTGTAACAAAAAGAGTGTTAATATTTTCTAATGGGATATAAAGTTCATTGGTATGAGATATTCTTATGAGGTTATATATCATATGCTCAATCAAACGGCCAGTTATGCATGTGTCGTGTACCTAAAGATGTCTCTTTGGTGTCCTCAACGCCTGGAAAGCCCTTGATATATTCATGATGTAATTGTTTTGTTTTGTCTGCATCCTGCAACTACGCATCGTACAAGCTCAGCATGCATGACATTATGAGTGTAATTTATGTACGTGGATGTTGCATGTAATCCATGAAAAGAATTTATGCTATAACACAAGCTAAGATATTAAAATACCTTGCTATATGAGAAGAGATCAAAAGTGTGCCTTGCATTGCATGCATGCGTTTGAAGTAATAAAAAGGTAACCATAATAAGAGCAATTGTAGACATAATGAAAGTTGTATGATATAAATTTGTATTATATACTCCCTCCGTCCCATAATATAAGTCCTGATTCTGTTTTTACACAGGAATTAAGGTAAACTAGAATCTTGTTGTCTTTAAATAAAAAGATTCATTTTTATTGGGAAACACTTACATTGTTTTTTTTCTTTTTAACAAAAAATAAAAACTTAACATTAATATTGCATAGTTTAATGTGTAGAGGAGTTTAATGGGTTATGAGATTCTATTTTATCATTAATAATGGTGCATTGGAAGCTGAAATTATGAGGACTTTTTGGGAGTTAAATTATTTTCATGAGGGTATTTTGGGTATAATTATTGATTGAAAATAGAAACAAGACTTATATTTTGGGACACTTTAAAAAGAAAGGGGACTTATATTATGGGACGGAGAGAGTAGAAAATAAGGGTAAATAAACTTAGAAGAAACTAGTGAAGTGAGTGTTGTTTTAAGCTTTTTTGAGAATTGTTTAGTGTACGACACTTGGAGTACTAGAAGAAAGAGGCAGGTATATGTAGTAGTGAATAACTTAGAGCTTGATCGTGGAGGGTATATAAAAGAAAAGACGAAACATGGAGAAGAAAAAAAGAAAAAAGAAAGAAGAGGAGGTTCTTAATTGCGAGAACATGGAAATGTTTGGCTGATAATGAACGTTGATATAGCCAATTCAATACTAAAAAGGATTACCCTTGTCCCCCTTTCTCTCCAACACTATCGACTATTGTGGGGGCTCATAGTATATCCCCACAATTAGCTACTTCTCTCTGTGACTTTATATGTCAAAACAGTAAACTAGCTACCATATGTTTTCATGAAGAGTGATTAAAACAGGTTTTCATATATTCATGTCTTATTTTTTTGCTTCATTAGGAGAAAAATTGGCTCAAGGCCAGGACTAACTCTAGAAGCCTACAAGGAACACTAGCTCAAAGACAAGCTAAAAGTGAAATTCACGAATTTATTGTTGGGATGACGATTCAAATCTTGGACAAAAACCCTGAAATTCAAGATAGTATCCACTGAGTTTACCACCTCTTCCTCTTTTCATATATATACTCATTTATAAACCATTAATATATTTGCATTTCATAAAGAAATATTATTATTTATAATTTTTGTAACATTTTGTATATAAACAAAACATTGTGAACTTTTCTAATGCAAATATGGTCATATACTCCCTCCATCCTCAAATAATATCTTGTATGACGACTTTAAAATCTCCAATATACTACTTTGATGTATTAGAATTATGATATAGATATACTTATTACGTTATATGTCTATTAATGGTATGATTCATAATTCATAAGTAGTAAAATATGATTATTTAATAATTTAGTAGTTAATACTAAATTAAGTTATTAATTTATAACTACTAGCTAACTTTATTACTATTAATTGATTAATATAACTAATACAATAATTGATGATGAATGGCTAATGAATTCAAAATATTTCCAGTCAAGTCTAACAAGTACCCAATATATTGTATAAAATCCAATCAGGTGTAATTAGCTTCAACTCGTTGCAACAAATTACAATCCGACCTAATAATTAATTTCAATCACGAGTCATGGCTAAAAATAATGTCTAATTGATTTTTTCAGTTTGAATAAGTAAGTTTAAATAAATTTAATTTAGTTCATATAAGTTTCATAAGTTCTAGAAAAACTCAATTCAAGTTAGTTTACAAATTCAAGTATATAAAACATGGCCTAAATCATGTTGGATGTTCAATATCAAATCATATGATCTAGGTAATTACTTATAAAATTTTAGCCAAATCATATTTGTTTAAGTGCCTTTTTGTTTCCATATATAAATGAAATCACTATGATTGAATTTCCAACCTACTCCTTAAGTTGTGATCAACAAATACTAGAATTTTATCCATGGCAATGGCTACATCTTGTTGAGCACCACCCACCAGGCCACCATGCATGTTAATGGTGAATGTTATGGGTTGAATCCTATATAGCACATCTTGAGGGGATTTCCCTTCACCCCTAAAGCTAACTAGCTAAGGTGTGCCTTTATTATATTTCACCAAATAAATGTATATGCACACTAGTACATTACTACTTACTACGTATATAAAACCATATATAGTGGAGATGTTGGTATACCATAGCTAGAAACAGAGAAGATTTGGGTCGGTTTGCCCATTTGTTACCCAAGTGGAACACCATTCATTGTCCTGCTTTTTTAGGATTACTATGTAGGGTATGTCTTGTGTCTCCCCCATTTCTAATTCTTTGTTTCAAAATCTTGAATTTCTTTCTTAAACCCTTAAATCTTATTTTCTTGCAGGATTTACTGAGCTAGTCTTCCTGTTAAAAGGTGGAATGGTAGAATTATGGTCCTTTTTTTTTGGAATTTATGATAGTCTATGCACCAATATCTAGTTAGTCTTACTTACTGTTGATTAGCATGCATGCTAGTCTCTCCACAAACCCAAATGTTACTGCATTTGCTGTGAACATGAGTGTGCCATCTGGAATTTTATCTCCATTTTCCAACACATGCATGATTTTAACCTACAATACATGATACATCCTCCCAAGAAGAGTACTGTTACTTGCATTTTCCTAATCTAACTGGTCTACCTACATCCAGGGAATAATTAGATTTTAACCTTTGCCTCTTAATATAGGTTTGAAAAACAAGACTATTCCTGCATCTCTATTATGGTAATGCACACATCTTAACTGTAAATATGTATTCAAACATGTGTTTTACTTGATACTTTTGTCGTTCTTTTTTTATTGCAACATTTTTTTATTTTTTTACTATTTATAATTTACATTTTGACTGAATAAACATAATCATACGAGATCTTATTTGATTCGTTTTAATGTGTTGTTTTGTAATATGTTTCATGTGCTTTACAAATACATAACAAAAGCTATTAAATGTCAAAACTATGTCTCGACAAGGATGATAATGCAAATGTTGCAATTAGAAGAGAATGTAGGAAGTATATTAGTAAATTTCATTTATTCTCTATTACTAGCACATACTTGAAAGTAGAAATGTGATATACCACTCTTTTATCATTATCAATCACGTCATTAATAAGCAACAATTGTCATTATTTACAAAATAATTTCATCTAATTTAAAAAAATAATAATGAAAAGCTATTCAAGATTATTAATTAATTGACATGATATCGATCAAATAGCATATGAATGTAAATTGTGGAGGACCTTTGATATTGAGGTAAGGTTTGTCATTACCTAATAAGTCAATTCTACCAATCTTTCTATTGAGCTGATAATAAATTACATTGATGAGAGGTTATGCAAATCTAAACTACCAATTCTAATGAAAAGATTAACACCGTAAAACTAAAACATTGGGGTGTTCATTGAAGGTATTAAATCCAATTTTCATGCACCACAAACACAATTCATAAACAACAAAAAAGATAACTAAAACTCCCAGAGAGAAGAAAAAAAAAGGCAACGCAAAAAAAGACCCCATAGAATGGGCAGGGGGACATGGTAAATATAAAGAGACAAGGGATATGATATGACTAGATACTCCCTTGTACGAATTTGGATCACATAGGCCAAGATTTTCATTGACCACACACTTTATGTTAAGGGGCAGTAGGCCACGTTACGTCCACAATGGAGATAAGATCGAAGAATTGCTTCTATTAAACACTGTAGAACTTTTGCTAGCGTACCACCTAAAGCGGATATTATTAATTTAGGCAGTATATGTAGGATTTTTTTTTTTTTTTTGGTACAAAAGGAGAAGTTAGGGCACCGGCAGTATATGTAGGATGGCGCCAAGTTGTATGCTAAACTACGGTTTTTTAGAGTTGCGTGCATATAAGACTAGTATCTTACTATTTTAAAGTTACATGATCAAAAATTACTAGTGGCACCTTGGGAGACTTTCCAATATCCTTTTTCATCCTCTTCCAATAAGCCTGTCTACGACGATTGACTTGAACAAAGTTGCCATATGCTATATACCTACATCTCCTTACCAACCCAAAAAAAATAACCAAGCAAAAATGACTTGGAGGGGTTATCATCAAATTTTTAGTGTAGGTGGATGGATCTCACATCCTCACTTAGAGGTCAATGGCTTCGATTTTAGCGCCTGTAGATTCTTGAGGGTGAAATTTTCTTGAAATTTCTCTCCATCCACTTATCAATACAGTCTAAACCACCCATTTAAGATTTTGTGGTGCAGTCATAGAATGCCCCGAAACGGTCATAAAGGCATTCTTATGTCCGATTAAATCCCTGTGGGTCCTTAATATAACCTCTCATGTATCCACGAGGCATCTTACAGAATTCGGTGCACGGACCTCGGAGACGTCCAAAAGCGTGACTTATATAGCCTTCAATTTCGACCATTTAAGGGCTCCTCCGGGCCCGGTCTTATTTTTCGCTGAAAACCTTTCTATATGGTACGACATGACTTATAATGCATACTGGGTGCTTCACCCCCTTTGAAATGCCCTAGAATGCCACTAAACAACCCATTTATGATTTTGCGGTGCAGCCACGTAATGGTCCCGAAACGATCGTAAAAGTCGTTCTTATGCCCGATCAAAGCCCTAGGAATCCTTAATATATTATTTCATGTTCCCACGAGCCATCCTACGGAATTCGGTGCACGGTCCCCGGGGCGTCCAAAAGCGTGACTTATAGCCTTCAATTTCGACCATTTTAGGGCTTATTCGGGACCGATCAAATTTTTCGCCGAAAACCTTCCTATGAGGTGTGACACGACTAACAATGCATCCACGGTGCTTCGCACCATCTGCATTGCCCCAGAATGCCACCAAACGACTCATTGATGATTTTGTGGTGCAGCCACAAAATGATCCCGAAACAGTCGTAAAGACGTTCTTATGCCTGTCCAAAGTCGTGGAGGCTCTTAATATACCTTCCTATGTCCCCACAAGTCATCTTACGGAATTCGGTGCACGGACCCCGGAGACGTCCAAAAGCGTGACTTATAGCCTTCAATTTCGGCCGTTTTAGGATTCCTTCGGGCTCGGACAAATTTTTCTCCGAAAACCTTCCTATGGGGTGCAACACGTTTTATAATGAATCCAGGGTGCTTTGCACCATCTTCACTGCCCCCTAAATGCCACCAAACGACTCATTGATGATTTTGTGGTGCAGCCACGGAATGGCCCCGAAACGGTCGTAAAGAAGATCTAATACCCGTCCAAAGCCATGGAGGTACTTAATATACCCTCCCATGTCCCCACGAGTCATCTTACGGAATTCGGTGCACGGATCCCAGGGACGTCCAAAAGCGTGACTTATAGCCTTCAATTTCGACCGTTTTAGGGTTCCTTCGGGGACGGTCAAATTTTTTGCCGAAAGCCTTTTTATGGGATGCGGAAGTCTTATAATGCATCTAGGGTGCTTCGCACCATCTACATTGCCCTAGAATGCCACCAAACGACTCATTGATGATTTTGTAGTGCAGCCACGGAATGGCCCTGAAACGGTCGTAAAGACGTTCTTATGACCATCCAAAGCCATGGCAGTCCTTAATATATCCTCCCATGTTCCCACAAGTCATCTTAAGGAATTCGTTGCACGAACCCAATGGATGTCTAGCTAAAAGCGTGACTTATAGCCTTTAATTTCGACTGTTTAAGGCTCCTCTGGGTTCGGTCATATTTTTCGCCGAACACTTTCCTATAGGGTGCGGTACAAGTACTTATAATGCATCCTGAATGCTTCGCACCCTCTGCATTATCACAGAATTCCCCTAAACCACCCATTTATGATTTTATGGTGCAATTTCGATCGTTTAAGGGCTCCTCCGGGCCCTGTCTTATTTTTCGCTGAAAACCTTTCTATGTGGTGCGGCACGACTTATAATGCATCATTGGTGCTTTTCACCCTTTGCATTGCCCCAGAATGCCACTAAACCACCCATTTATAATTTTGTGGTGCAGCCACGGAATAGCCTCGATACGGTCGTAAAAGTTGTTCTTATGTCCGATCAAAGCCCTGGGGGTCCTTAATATATCGTTTCATGTCCTCACGAGGCATCCCCCGGCCAGAATTCGGTGCACGGACCCTGGGGGCGTCCAAAAGCGTGACTTATGTAGCCTTCAATTTCGACCGTTTTAGGACTCTTTTGGGCTCGGTCAAATTTTTCACCGGAAACCTTCCTATGTGTTGCGACACGTCTTATAATGCATCCACGGTGCTTCGCAACATTTACATTGCCAAATGAATGCCACATAAATAAGCCTCATTAATGATTTTGTGGTGCAACCACGAAATGACGCCGAAACGGTCGTTAAGAAGTTCTTATTCCCTTCCAAGCCGTGCTGGCTCTTAATATACCATCCCATGTCCCCGCGAGTCATCTTATGAATTCGGTGCACGAACCCTGATGACGTCCAAAAGCGTGACTTATAACCTTCAATTTCGACCGTTTTAGGGTTCCTTCGGATCCGGTCAAATTATTCGCCAAAAACCTTCCTATGGGGTGCGGCACGTCTTATGATGCATCCAGGGTGCTTCCTCCATCTGTATTGCTCCAGAATGGCACCAAACGACTCATTGATGATTTAATGGTGCAGCCGCAAAATTTCCCCGAAACGGTCGTAATGACATTCTTATGCCCGTCCAAAGTCATGGCGGTCCTTAATATACCCTCCCATGTCCCCACGAGTCATCTTATGGAATTCGGTGCACGGATCTCATGGACGTCCAAAAGCGTGACTTATAGCCTTCAATTTCGACTGTTTTAGGGCTACTCTGAGCCTGGTCATATTTTTCGCCGAAAACTTTCCTATGGGCTGACACAACTTATAATCCATACCGAATGCTTCGCACCCTCTGCATTGCCCCATAATGCCCCTAAATGACCCATTTATGATTTTGTGGTGCAACCACGAAATGGCTCCGAAACTGTCGTAAAAGGTGTTCTTACGTCCGTTCTATCGTCCCATGTGCCCACGAGGCGTCCCACATAAATTGGTGCACGGACCCTGGGGACGTCCAAAAGCGTGAATTATATCCTTCAATTTCGACCGTATTAGGTCTCTTCTGGGCCCGATCATATTTTCGTCGAAAACCTCCCGAAGGAGTGCGGCACAACTTATAATGCAGCGCTTGTGCTTCCCACCCTTTGCATTGCCCCAAAATACCCCTAAACAAGACGAAAAAAGTATGAGAGTTTAGATTCAAACAAGTCACATTATCAAAAAGAAATTTGTATGAAGTGTTATAATAAGTCCATATTGGAGTTTCTTTTCCCATTTACTTTCAAATGAGAGTAAAGTAATAGAATATGATGAACGACTCTTTTTGTTGATTACTGTCAAGACTATAAAATAAATATCTTATATAATATTGTAATGTACTTCCTCCATTTTGTTTAGTCGCTACGCTTTAATAGTATATTATAGTTGGGCTTAGGGAAATAATAATTTATATTTTAGATCTGAACGTCGAACAAGTGAATGTGTAGCAACATCAGGTGGATTTGGCGCAGATGGATGCTGTGCAAGACTGGTGGATTTAGAGCGGGTAAGCTAATAAATCCACTACCTACCCACTACCCATGAGGGATGTGAATATGCAATATGTGAATTTTGACTTTCAAACACATCCACTACCCACCAAATTCACACCACACCTACTCCAACTAGGAAGAGCGTGGTGCGAAATACGCAAAAATCATACCAACCTGTCATCTTGGTGCCGGTGGAAAATTGAATTTTAGTTAGTATTTATTCTCTTTAAATGTTTTTTTTATCTAATACTTTTATTCACCAGTAAATTTAAACTTGTAGAAATTCATTTATTCTTATTTGAACTTATTATCACTTAATATAATTGTGAATTCAACTTGAGTAACCTTAGTTAATATATTATAAGGCTTTAAACTTGACTTGTTAAAATTTATTTTAACCTATAAGAACTTAAAACAACTTTCTCGAATTATTTAAACTTTTTTTCTAAAATTAGTGAATAAAAAACAAAACTTCAATAGGAGAATCTTTCCTCAATAAAATATCTTAGTTCGATTACATGTTGCCTTCGGAAAACCATCAATCTTTTAGGTGTATTATTCATTGACAATCACTAAAGATAAACTCCCATCATCCCAATAAATTGCTCTATTTTCAAATTGGGGCATTTATGTAAATTCTCGTTAATATATAAGAAAAAGTTTAACATACAATATTTATTTATTTACATCCGTTACAAATACTACTTCTCTTTTTCAATTGAGACATTTATTTTTGCACACAAATAAAAAAAATGCAATAGGTACATAGAAGTGAGTAAAAAAAATTTTTTAAAAAAAGAGGCATTATATTTTTAGAATAGAGATATTGCTAAACAAGCTTTTATTTTGAAGGCTGAACAAATAAGAAGAAAGCAAATAAGGAGAAAGCAAATAAGAAGAGTACACTTTATTTTGTGAACTCTAGGCTTTCAAATTACACCCTAGGACTAGAATAGGAGCTTGCACCAATAAATGATTAGCAATAAGCACAGAGCTCGTGATCCTTAAGAAATCTTAAAACCAGTAAATCACCATTAAACATCATAGGATGAAATTATTTACAGTATTTACACAGTTTACTCCATTCTTGAACGCATAAATGGCAAATTACAAATAACCATGAAACTCAAAGAACTATTATTCCAATCTTCAACTCCGTAAGAATCCATCAAGTGATTCATACTACTCCACAGCAAGATACCCGAATGTGTTCTCACCGCTGTAAGTAACATAAAGGAACCCGTCTTCATCTTTCTTCTCCTCGTATATAGCAGACATGATTGCTCCTATGGAACCCAATTCACATGAATTTAGCATTTAAAGTTACAATGGTATTATTGTCAAATGTGCAGGGGTGGAAGCAGAAAAATTACCAGTAGGAGGAAGAACATTATCCACAAAGATGAAGATTGCTTTCTCTGCACTCAGCTTGATCCTTTTGCGGATTACGTAAACAAACTGTCCAACAGTCAAGTCAGCTGGTACTAGGTATCTGCAATATTGTGAACCATTTATGTCCATTAAGACTGAAAATCATAAAAAGTACTTCGATAGAAAGGTTTAACAAACTCAGTCTTTCCTCAAATCAGGTCATATACAACTAAAGGAGCAATAACTCAACCACCCAAAAAAAGGCTCCAAAAAATACAATTCCTTGGCTGAAGATATTAGCTTGATAAAGTTAAACAGCTCAAACAGCCCATTTGATAAACGGCAATAAGTGATGAAAATGGTAATGAAGCAAGGTAAGTCTCATGTCAAAGTCACAGTAATACTTGGCCACCCTCAAAACATCTATTTTCTTCATTATATTTCACAACAATCCATAACCACTTAGAAAGGTGGTATTCAGTGAGAATGAAAGAATTATGAAGAAAACCACACGTTTGAGGTGGAGTTTCACTACCATGAATATTGACATGTTTTCTTACAAAATTAGGCTGAATTTCATAATCAATTGTGCCATTTATTATTGCTTACAAACAGACCATAAACACCTAGATTATATAGGGGCTTAGGGCACTAGGCCACTACCTAAATTCAAGGACCAATTTCTATGCAAGCTTAGGGAATTTCATAATCAATTGTATCATTTATTATTGCTTACAAACAGAACATAAACACCTAGACTAATTAGGGCACTATGCCACTACTTAAATTCAAGGACCAATTTCTATGCCAAGTTTTCTCAAGGGATCTCAACGATCTCAGGACTCTAGAGTTTTATCATGATATATACAGAAACTCATCAAGATTGCTGCCCACAATTGCACTTTTCAACCATTGATGAACAGCCAGGGGTACTACTATCCTTCAAATGAATGCTAAGCCTTCTCTACTCCGTTGTTGCAAAGACTGAAACATGGATTTTGAGGACAGCCTTTACAAAAGTACTGTTTCAGAGACCAGTACCCCTTAATAGGAAAAGGAGAAACCTAGACACACTAATCAATGAAGAGCTTCAAGCAAATAATAGTAAAGGAGGGACAATAGATGTCATCAAAGACAATATTCACCAATTAACCTTACGTCTAAGTTCCCTCTTTGGAAGTGTCTTAGCAATCCCAGGTTCTGGGAAGTTGCAGGCTGAATAGAGATTGTATGCTAGAGACAATCCTAAATCATATATATTAATTCATCTGCATGGAGAGCCCGTCGTTCTCAGGCCTCATTAATCATTAATGGCATTGTTTAAGCAGCATCAGGCCTAAAAATCGACAAGGTCGGGGGGGAAACAGCTGAGCGAACTCTTGGGTCAAGAAAATTGGACATTGCCAGGACAGTGTTCTACAAATTAAAAGAGCTAACAGCTATGACTTAGCCAGTTAGCATATTGAACATAAGGAAGCAAGCAAAGCAAACAACCACGACTGTGTTGCTGTTTTGTGTACCAGAAGTTTATTTTTTTTCCTTTTTTGTTTTGCCAACTCAGATAACCTTCCCTGATTTTTGTATAAATCATACAAATGTTTCTTCAATAAGTTGCCAGTACACAAAAGAGAAACTTTATTGATAGTGAGTGAAGTACTAAAACTTCAAAGGCCTAAGACTTTGATGGCTCGATTAGAAGCAGGAAATAAACAGTGGTAATAGTAACAGATTGTTGAAAGTTCTGTAAAAAAAAAGTGTATCATGCGGTCATGCCAAAATACCCATGGTAATAGAATTCCACTCAAGAATATAGGTGGTGTTGTTGAGAAAATTCCATTAATGAAGGTGGTAATCAAGTAGTTCATGCATATAACTATTCTAACAGCAAATGTAATTGCTTTAAAGCCAAAACGAAACAGAATAAAAGTTGTGCAATGAAAAAATCATTTTTCACCATCAACTCTCCACCAGTGACAACCATCACAAGCTTATAAGAGAAAAATAGTAAAACAACGAACCAGAAGAACCAAAACAAGGAGTTGAAAAGTAATAAATTTTTTATACTATAAAAGCATACAAATATCTTACTTTTTCTTGTCTATGTTCGGAATATCACTTCTCTCTGCTTTCTCCACAATGACCTTCAATACACAACAACAAAATACGACAAGAAAATCATTAAATGAGGAAGATAAGATGTAAGTTGTATTTACAGAAGATGCATAAGAAAGACTTGCAATGTGTTTGGATGGAGAAAGAAAGGAGGCAGAGAGTGATAGATCCATTTTGCATATATGGTAATGTAACGGAATGGGATGGATTAGAGAAAATAAGAGCTATGAAGGAATCCAATTTCTTTTCCCTTTCAATAAACCAAATCCTTCTGGTGTTGGAAAGAATTGGAGGGAAAACACAAGCCTACTTCTCCCTTCCCACTTTTTCCTTACCCATACTTCCACTCAAACATTGCCATCCAAACTCACTGTTGTGAAACGTCCCTGGAAGCTGACTCGCACCAAAATAGGTTTGGAGAGCTCCACTATGTAAAAGAAAACAAATAATGGAAACTACATATTTTCTTCACAGCAAGTAGACCACACAGATAGTTGCTCACCATAAGCCACTTAAAACAAAGTGATGCCAAAATCAATTAAATTCTCTCATCAGTTTGTGTCTCAAATCTTATTTCAATCATCAATCGCCCATCATAGAGCATGATAGAGAAAAGAAAGTAATTAAAAAGATTGATCAAACAACCTATAGACAGCACCAGCCTCCAGAAGATGCAAAAATCTCTTACCGGTATTCTGTCTGGGTATTTTTCTCTGATCCTCGCAGCCTCTGCACGTCTTTTTTCTGAATATAATCAGGAAGAGGATTAAAATTTCAGAACCATCATTTAAACAGTATCAAAGATTGATTGAAAAGTAAATCACAGAATCGAAATCATATCATCCTACCAAGATCATGCTCTTGCTTGAAGGAACTCTTTGCCATTTTCCCTGAAAAGATGGACCGAAAGTTTCAAATTTCCACACAATGTATAAATTTAAATGAAATAATAGCTAATAGTGGTCCACACAGACCAAGTACAATGTAAAAGAATAGCTAGTAATGGTCCATACAGAGTGCATAAATATGTTAGGTTAAAATCTATTACACTTTGTTCGGATAGCAATCCTGGAAGAAAAGGTAGAGAAGAGAAGGAAGGAGAAAGTGAAGGAAAGGAAGCAACCAGAAGAGTAAGCTTCATTTTCCTAATCTTATTTCCCTTCGCTTCTCTTATATTCAAACAAGGCAAGATGAATCCCTCCCTTTCCTTTCCCTTCCATCCGACTATCCTTATCCAAACACATTGTTAGTCTTTAACTCTTTATGCCAAAAGAATCAGCCACATTGCATTTCGATACATTACTAAGCCTTATGTCTTCCAACTTCTCCCCTATAGGAAAATGAACAAAGATGCAAAACTTTTTTGAAATGACTATAAAACAGGTAGAGAACCAGGAAACACGAAAAACCTGATGCATTTGGCATATCAGGTATCCAAATTCCAAAAACTTCAATAAGAAAAATAGCATGACAACAAGAGTAAATTAAATTACGACGCTGCAAGAAAGAACAATGGCACCTACAACGTGGATATGGCTACAGCAGAAGAGATAAATCAGTTACTCAAATTGATGAAATGCACCAATGTCTCATATAACACACTAACATCCATCTCACATATGATATCAGATATGTGCTCCAATATATACAATAGACAGATACGATCCAGTGCGGCAAAAATTTATCTAGGTTCAGGATTCAATTACATTTAAACTGCCATATAAGCTGGGACAGCCTATGAGGCTATGATGACACTTCCTCACAACCAAACTAGTTGTAATCTCGATATTGACATGACAGGATACGAGAAAGAGCTTGCCAATCGGAAACTAATTAGGGTGCATTCTCTATTTCTCTTCACCTTAAAAAACAAATATCCCAAAATATAAGCTTAAATAAGTTTCAATAAGTCATACATAGACATTCTGATAAGTTCTATCAAGAAAAAGTTCTAGTGAAGCATATGCACCCTTTGGTCATCAAACAGGATACTGATATAGAGCACAACTATTGGAATTTCTTTTGAAAAAGAAAACCAAAGGAAATGGAAGGCTTGACAAAACAAAACAGTTTGTATCGTTTTCGAAACTTCATATCTATCTTATCAACAATTCCATCCATCTTCAAAAATCAAAACTTCACATCTATACTGATTCTAAACCATTTGATGCTAAAATATATGTCAGATCATCTACTACACGGCGCCATAAACGCGGAAAAGCCGCATACTTTTGACCTTCTCAATGTCATGCATCTCTAAAGATTCAAGACTTTCTCACTAAAAATTTCCCAATTTGGAAAGAAGTACCACAATCATTTTCCGCACAAAAAGTATCCACTAACCAACCAACTACAATCTTTAAGCCACATCCAACCGAATGCATACTAGTTAACAAGAATCCACTAATCAATTCCTTACCAGAAAACCATAAAACTAGTTAACAAGAACTCTACTCAAGCATACCCACTAAGCAGTAATCGATGAAAAATAACCAAAACTAAACCTAATTCTCTTTAATCTCTAATTCCTCAACAGAAAGCCTTAAAATCAATCCCATGAATTAATCCAGAAAAACCCAAAATTTCATCTGTATAAATAGATACATAGAATAAATCTCCAAAATTGACCCAAAAAAGAAATTACAAAACTTTCATATCTAAAGTAAAGAGCAAGCAGATTACAGCAGTTATGTCTAATTATACTGATCAAACATGATTACAGTTACACCCAACAAAGAAAACAAAATTAAGAGACTTTAAAGAAACATAATTTATATAAAGTTCCAAAATTTAAGAATCATCAAACCTTAAAAAGATAATTACAGATGAACAAAGCAGCAAAAAGATTAGAAAAAGAGAAGAGAAATGAATGAATGATGGAGGTATTTGTCAAACCTTGTTCGGTGAAGGTTTGAGGATAAAGCTGAGATGATGACTTTAAAAAGCGATCTCTTTCTTCTATACTTGTTTTTTTTTGGTTTGTTGTTGATGTAATTCTATATTTGTACTCTTACTTATACTTAGTGATTTTATCTTTTTCTTGTTTAGATTTGTTATCTTTTTTTGCCGATTTTTAAGGGATGATGATCATGATATTGTTTAAGTGCAGTTGCTCATACGTTTTCTAAGTATGATTGGCCCGCAAGTAATGATCTTAGTCTTCTATTTGGTCACCCTATTACTTTTTTTTGCTTTTCTAATCGCACGGTCAGCAACTACTCAGCCAATTTTAGATGGTTGGTTTAATTAATTTCGAATAATATTGGGTAAAGAAATTAAGGGATATATAAAAAAAAACTCAATACGTTCAAAGGTTGAAGTTGGGTAGTACTTATCTAAAGAGCGCTTGTAGATTTGTTTTTCATGATTTGATCCTTCCTAATAAAACGTAACATCATCTATCATTTTATCTAGTAAATTTCAATCTACTTATTTATAGGGATAATTTACACAAACAAACCCCCACCGGCATAGAAGATTCTTCTAGTGAAGGGTATCTTGTTGAACCAATGTATCCTAATTCCTAAGTTAGAAAAACGGGTTAAAGAAAATATGATTAACATATTACAGGTTCTTTAGATTATGTTATGGCCACAACTTTTGGATATTTGCAGCCACTTAAATAATATCATTTTGAATTTTGGAATAAGCGCAATGGAAAGAGCAAAAAAGAAAATAAAGAATTGAAGGGGAAATAATAATTAAGTCAAAAGGGGAAAATGTTTCTTTATTTTTTTGAGGGAAAAAGAAAATTAATCCTTTCATATTTCATGTCATCATTCTTCACTACTTGCACATGATCTTCATTTTACTTAAAAAACTAGTATTTGGTCCCGGGCGTTACTCTGGGTTGGTACTATTTTCCGAACTTGATTATGCATTTTTTTCCATTTCCATCAAAATATATTAAGGAAAACTCAACATTTAAAATAAAGGTACAAATATAATATTGTAGACACTTAAAACATGATTAAAAGTTGGTTGAGATGGTAATTGTGTCAGATAAGATATCAAGAGGTCACGGGTTCAAATTTTGTTGCAAGCTAATTTTACTTTTGTTAATTGACATGACTTATGTACAAATTGAACAATTCTAATGGAGTAACAGACGTGACACATGACGTGTATACATTGTCACGTATACCTTCTAATATATTTGTATAGATTTGCTTTATGTAACTATTTGCAACTTTTTTTGGAACATACTCACATAGTCACATAGTAACATACGATGTGCCCAATTTCGTAAGTGATCAGGGATGTTAGCAATTAGCCAACTAGGTTCTCAATTTTAATTTATAAGGGCCAGGAGGCCCACTTACTGACCTTGTAAAAGCGGGAGTTACTTGAGGGGCCTATGAAGGATTAGCCCATCTATATGAAGTATTTAGTGAATCTGCAAGACTTTTAGTACTGCATACACAATTCGTGGATAGAAGATTTTGTGCACTAATAAAGTGTAAAGGTAGCAATGTAGCATTCATCTTTCACCTAAAAAAAAAAGTGTAAAGGTTGCGCCAGGTACATAAGATCTCGAAATTCTTAATACAGATATACATATATGAATTTATTGTATATTTTTGGTCCAGATATATGATATATGGTAGATGTTAATTAACATAGTTGGTTAAAATCTTAAAAGTTATATCCATTACGACTTTACAAGACCTAGATCATATTATATTCTCCCTTGTGACTTTTCTATACCAAAAAAATATGATATACTTCATTAAAAAGCGTGGTATGTTTACATATAATTTTATGCTTGTCTCTATCAAAGTCTAATGTGCAAGCGATTATATCATAGAATCGTTTCATTAGGAAAGATATAATTAAAGCGCTCATTGTTAAACTTGAACTCTGTGTAAATTGTAATACTTCTTTTGTTTTTTTTTAATTTCACCATTTTGTTTTTTATGTTTACTTAGACGCTTCTTTGAACATCAATATTCCTGACTAAAAAGATTATGTGTAAGATCTTAAGAAGAAACTAAGAAACAAACAAAAGAGAGAAGTAGAGAACCCTACTTCCAACTTATTACTCATAAAATGGAAATTATAACATATTATCCCATATACGTAAAATTATGAATCTAACATGTATATATTTTTTTGATAGCGGACACAATTTGATATTATAGTACTTTCTCGATTTTCAAAAAGATGGAACAAAATAATATCTTATATCTCACAAATAAAAATACTCTTTGCTGCCTCCTTTTAAAGACGTAGGAAGTGGTAGAATTGGAGGAGAGAACTGGAGAAACTGAGGATGAGTTTATCCTTCAAACTCAACTCCAAACTTCATACTGTACTACATCAACTTTTTCACTAATTTTTACTTCTACATACTCACTTCAAACTTATTTCGATTTTATACTTTATTCCTCAAACTCTCTTTAAACTCAGTGCATAAGAAAAAAAGAACACACATGACATTTTCTTACTGGCCAAAAAATATATACTTTGTATGGCAAGAGTCTTGAGAAGAGTCTTAAATATCAAAACTCAACTCAAAACTCATTCCAAAACTTTACTCAAATATAGTGATCAGTCTTATTATAAGACTCCCTCAAAACTCTCATTAAAACTCCCAATATTCTCACCAGAGTTTGGGTAAATCCTGTTTCTCACATGGTCTAGGCCATTAAATAAGGCCTCTTCTCACTATCACGTCAAAATCACCAATCATAGTTTGCCTCAATAATTCATGCCTAACTTATCTAGCATGCTACCATATGTGATATGTGATTATGTCCCTTTCATTCTCTCTCATATTATAAGCTTCAATTTGTTCATAAAGACAAAATGCAAACAGCTACTGACCTACCTTGCTCATAGTTACTATATTGTTGCCTGCCCCCACATGAATTTCCATCTTTTGTAGTGCCTCCAACTATTTTCATTGTTTTCACCTCATAAATTAACAATCTTCCTACTCACTTATAATCTCATACTATTACTATATTTTATTCGCACATGGAAAGGTAGGGAAATAACAAAAATAAAGTGACTTCTTGTTAATTATTAATTATGTTTAATAATTGACTACTCCTTTACAAAGGCAAGCTTGATGTAGCAATAAGCAAGCGGACATTGATCGAGTGATTTTAAGGATTGCCAACTCTTTTATTATTGAATTTACATTGGTTAATGATAGAATATTATTCCCTAATAATATTCTAAGATGTACATGTACATAAATCAAGGATGTAATCCCTTGTAATTAGGTTAATCGCTTGTAATTAGCATAGTGGTTATTTGTTTCCATATTGATAGCCTAAGCATGTATATCTACTGGTGATGTGAATAACAAAGT
This sequence comes from Beta vulgaris subsp. vulgaris, assembly GCF_026745355.1. Classification (NCBI taxonomy): domain Eukaryota; kingdom Viridiplantae; phylum Streptophyta; class Magnoliopsida; order Caryophyllales; family Amaranthaceae; genus Beta; species Beta vulgaris. Next base: position 425,963 of record NC_079206.1, on the reverse strand, counting down.
TAAGGAAAGTTTTACATGGTATCAGATTCTTTCTAGGGGCCATCTTCTTTTCTCCTTTCTCTTCTCTCATCTATCTTCCGCTGCCCCTCTTGTATCTCGGCGCTGCCACCTTGGCCGCCTTATTGCCGCCGCCATGTCTGCCGGCAAATCTGCTTTCCACCCTGCTCTTATGGTTTCCAATATCAGAAATCACATCACCGTTACTCTAACTATGGAAAACGTTCAATATTCAACATGGGCAGAATTATTTAAAATTCATGCCCGCTCCCACAAAGTTATCCACCATATTATTCCGCCGGAAAAAGGGAAAGAGCAGGTTCCCTCCACGGATGAAGAAAAAGAGTTGTGGTCTACTCTAGATGCTACAGTTCTTCAGTGGATATATGCCACTATTTCCGACGATCTTTTACACACCATAATTGAGCCCGATTCCACGGCTATGGCGGCATGGGATCGGTTACGAGATATTTTTCAAGACAATAAACATTCTCGGGCCGTTACTCTTGAACAAGAGTTTTCTGCTACACATATGGAGGACTTTCCTAATGCCTCCGCTTATTGTCAACATCTCAAGACATTGTCGGATCAACTTAAGAACGTGGGAGCCCCGGTATCCAACAATCGGATTGTTCTTCAAATGGTTTCCGGTCTCTCGGAGGCATACAACCAAGTTGCTACTCTAATCCGCCAAAGTGACCCTCTTCCACCTTTTTACCAAGCCCGTTCGATGCTTACTCTTGAAGAGGCGGGTCTCGCCAAGAAAACGTCCGCCGGAACTGCCTTGGTAGTTCGTGATTCTGAAGATGGGCCGCCGGAAAATAATAGTTTTCGGCCAACCTCTCAAAATGGACGTAATAATGGGCAAAAACGGCAAAATAATGGCCGAAATAAAAATTCCGGCCATGGTGGTGGCCGGCAGAGTGGTCGCGGTGGTCGGTCTTCCGGCGGTGGTGGCCACCGGACCTCCGGCACAGGTGGTGGTGGTCGTGGTTCATACGGAGATGCTGCTGGGGTGAGGCCACCTACTGCTCCTCTTGCGTGGCCATGGGGTTGGGGCCCAGGAGGTTGGGCCATGCCTCCTTCCCCTTATCCTACATATTCCTGGCCCAGATCAATGTCTTCTTCACATCCTGCTGGACCAGCAGGTGTACTGGGCTCCAGGCCGCCCCAATCACACGCTCAGCAGGCCTTTGTGGCTGCCCAGGGACCTCCAGCTCATGTTTCTCAGCCCACTGACATTGAATCAGCTATGTACACTCTTGGGCTTACTCCTCCTGACCCAAATTGGTACATGGACACTGGAGCTACTTCCCACATGACCTCCACTCAAGGTACTCTCTCTCCCTATTTTAATTTGAGCAATTCTCGTGGTATAATTGTTGGTAATGGTAATTCTATTCCTGTTCATGGTTATGGAGACACTCATTTACCTTCCCCCCTTGCCTCATTAACCCTCAAAAATGTTCTTCATGCTCCCCAACTTGTTAAAAATTTAGTTTCAGTTCGCAAATTTACCACTGATAACTCTGTGTCTGTGGAATTTGATCCTTTTGGGTTTTCTGTGAAGGACTTACAAACGGGGAGACGACTCATGAGATGTGAGAGTCGAGGGGCTCTTTATCCTCTTTCCACCACCATTGCTTCACCTTCTTCCGATTTTGCTGCCTTGGCCACTTCTACTTGGCATGAGCGTTTGGGTCATCCAGGAGCTCCTATTTTAGCTACACTTAGAAATAATAAAATGATTGCTTGTAATCAAACTCGTAGCTCTAATTTTTGTTATTCTTGTCCTCTTGGAAAACTTGTTAAGTTACCTTTTGTTGCTTCTACTTCATGCACTGTTATGCCATTCGATATAATTCATGCTGATATTTGGACTTCACCTGTTTTGAGTTCATTGGGTCATCGATATTATCTCGTTTTATTGGATGATTACACCAAATTTGTGTGGACTTTTCCCTTAGCTAAAAAATCTCAGGTCTATTCCACTTTCCTCGCTTTTCAGTCCTTTGTTCACACTCAATTTGAACGAGATATTAAAACACTACAATGTGACAATGGGAGGGAATTTGATAATGCACCATTACGGGCCTTTTGTGAAAAACATGGTTTGCTTTTTCGTTTCTCATGTCCTTATTCATCTTCCCAAAATGGAAAAGCCGAACGCAAAATTCGCACTCTTAACAACATTGTTCGTACTCTCCTTGCTCATGCATCCATCCCCCCCTCTTTTTGGCATCATGCTTTACAAGTAGCAACATATCTTCTTAACATTCTTCCTAACAAGGGCCTTGGGTATCTCACTCCTCACAAAATTCTCTATCAACGGGACCCCTCATATGATCATCTCCGGGTTTTTGGGTGTTTATGTTATCCTCTAGTTCCCTCTACCACCATACACAAACTTCAAGCCCGTTCTACTCCTTGTGTTTTTTTGGGCTACCCCTCTAACCATCGTGGCTATAAATGTTATGACTTATCTTCTCACAAAATCATTGTGTGTAGACATGTTGTTTTTGATGAGCACATGTTTCCGTTTTCTAAAATCCATTCCCCATTATCCCATACATATGATTTCCTCCAAGAAGGTCTTTCCCCTGCAATTTATAATCAATTAGCCACTCTAAACCAGCCCACATCCCCTGTCCCGGCCCACACCTCCCCCACTTCTCTCCTCCAGCGTGGCGCACCTACCCAGACCCCCAGCTCTCCTGCGTCACTTGCTGGGCCTTCCCCCTCCTCTGGCCCACGTGCGTCTCTCTCCTCCTCCCCTGACTTGTCTGCTGGGCCTTCCCCCTCCTCTGGCCCACACGCGTCTCCCTCATCCCCTGCTGCCTCACACGCTGGGCCCTCCCCCTCTCCTGGCCCAGCCGCCTCTCCACTTCATTCCCTAGCTTCGGCCCAGCCTCCTCCCCCCTCTCCCATGCATGATTCATCTCACCTGTTTCCCAGTATTCACCCACCCCCCTCTCGCCCGGTTACTCGTAGTCAACATGGGATTTTTAAGCCCAAGCGTTAGCTTAACCTTCACACACAAGCTTCTAAATCTCCTTTACCTCGTAACCCTGTGAGTGCTCTCCGTGATGTGAACTGGAAAATTGCTATGACTGATGAATATAATGCTCTAATTAAAAATGGGACTTGGGAGTTGGTACCCCGCGCCCCTGATGTGAATGTCATTCGTTCTATGTGGATATGCTAATTACAAGCGATTAACCTAATTACAAGGGATTACATCCTTGATTTATGTACATGTACATCTTAGAATATTATTAGGGAATAATATTCTATCAGTTAAGAATACATTAAAATATTATTTTTATATCTCTTCTCTCCTCATCTATTACATACATATCAATATTTTATTCTAGTGTGTCTAAGAGGGTTGGCGACCCTAAGGAGTAAGGATTACTCAAACATTTTCCCAAGCAAATAATGGCTTGTCAATACCGATATTTTGAAGGAGTGTAAAAAGTGGCCTACTAGATTGTACTAACTATTGACCCTAACTTTACCCAAATTTTAAGGTCAAATTCTAAAAAACCGAGGGGTTAGAATAAGTAAATGAGAAGGAAAAGAAAAAGAAGAAAAGGTAATCTAAGTATCTAGCAAAAAGCAGAAAATATGGACACATGAAGGATATAAACCAGGCAACCTGCAATGATAACACCAAAACAAAGAAAAAGAGGGAAAAAAAGGTCTTAGGGGCTAGCAGCATTGTTCTGGAAGCGGATGATAGCGAAAAGAAAAACAGGAAGATGATATTATGGCGTTGATTGTAAGCTTACAAAGACATCTAAAGACGAGACAACAAGGAGGGTTGGATTCGAATTCGATAGGGGAAAAGAGTTAAAACCATTAATTTGAAAGGTTGTAAAAGGCCCTAAGCAACCACATACATCAAGGTCATATTTGATAAATGGCTTATTGATTGGGTTTTGGCTATTTAATTCTGACATATAATCAAACAAAGTGTTTAGTGATTGGCTTTCTGGTTAGCTGAAAAGCTGACTTTTAAGCAAAAATAATGGAAAAAAATGCTTTGTTGAGGATAACCTAATTATCCTGGTTGATAGATTATCATATATGATGTTATTGTTATAAAAGAAGTCTAGTAACAGATTATATGATTAAAGTTAATAAGATAGAATTAAGAGATATAGGTTATCTGAAGCAGCTTTTTGGATTAGCTTTTGACTTGTTAGCTCACAAACTCTCAAATAAACAGTCAACAACTACAACTTATTTAGCCAAACATTTTTGCGAACAGCTAGCTCAAAAAGCCATTACATATATATTATTACAACCAATGCTTTCAACCAATCAAACAAGCCAATTAAACCAACCAACAGCCGATTGTCAAACAAACCCTAAACCATTCTACGATGACATGCTAACTTTTTTATTATCAAACTAGTTGTTGGGACCAGACGATGCCTGAAGTAATCTAAAAAGACTTAACTGATGCAATGTTTGGCCGTTTAGGAGTGATATTTTGTGACAAGTATCTCTGTTATATAACGCAAAACATGGACACAAAAAACTATAAAAAAAGGGGATAATTAATTGCTTAATTTAAACAAAAAGAGAGGAAGGAAAAAGAAAAAAGTGCCACATATAAACTGAACAACAGTTTTCTAAAAAAACAAGATGCAAAGACAATTCTTTCTATATGTTTTCGCACGCATTTCGTGCATATAAAACTAATAAATCATAATTTGGTGGTTAATGATAATCTACAAAGTGAAAGGTCAACACTCGTGACGTTTTATAAACATTTCCTTCCGTTTATGTAATATATGAGCAACAAAAGAATACTTTAAGAAAAATGACATGGCACCACGTATGCATTTGACATGAATGGGGCAAGACACTTGGCTAGGGTGGTAACTTGGGTCAATGAGTTAGGTTCAGATTTGAAATCAGGTCAATGTAGGGTTGTGCTGAAAAAATATCAGAAATAGTATAGCACTTTTAATTAACATAAAATATGGTTATTGTATCAAATGAGGTTATTCGGGTTTTCTTAATGTCGTTGTGTTGAATTTGGATTAGGATGGAGATTGCCAGATTTGAATGTTTTTTTTTTTTTTTTTTTTTTTTTTTTTTTGGTGAACTACGGATGCGATAAATTTAACAAGCAGAAATAGGTTCTAGGGCTTAAGCCCCAATACAAAGGTTTCCCATAAGTCCAAAATACAACTAGGGGGGGTGGGGATTTTCCTAGTTACATTAATGTCTAAATCCGACTTTCTTCCTTCCTTGGCAAGCCTATCCGATACGACGTTGTGCTTCCGTGGGCAATATTGGACCTTCGTCTCTTGGAAGCATTGGCTGAGATCCCTGCATAGCATAAGAACATGATCGATTAAGGGACAACTTGCTTTTGTTTGGTTCATTAATGTGACGGCCTTCGAGCAATCAGATAAAATGTGAAGGTGTGTTACTCCATGCTCCCTAGCGACCGAAAAGGCACTCATGATGCCCTGCAGTTCTGCGTGCAGGCTATCATTTGCAAAAATCTTCCTTTGGAATCCCGAGACCCATTTTCCTGTAGCATCAAAAAGAACACCAGCAATGCAAGATGGTACCGAGAGATTAGTAAAAGAAGCGTCGACCATTATAGATTTCCAAGGGTGGGGTTTGATTGACAATATTGGGATGTGGGAAGTTTGTTGCTTGGCTGGTAAGTGAGCTGCGATGAACTCAAGGGCGTATCTTAACGCTTTTTGGATTGTGAGACTTGGTTCGGGGATTGGTGCGTGTTCAAAAATGTGTTTGTTCCTTTGGGTCCAAATCTCCCAACATATGAAAGTGAAGAGAATGTGTGTAGGAATGTTTTCGGTCATTGAGTGAGTGGACAATTGGTTTTGAAACCAGTCGGTAGAGGGTTGTGTGTTAATTTGTGTAAGTAGCCAAACTTGGTTGGCCACCCTGCAGTCCCTCAGTGTATGGATCGAAGTTTCGACGTGTTGCAGACATAGAGGGCAAAGGGGAGACGGGATGATGTGTCTTTGATTGAGAAGGCTGTTGGTGGGGAGACGGTCCCACCATGCTAGCCATAGGAAAAATTTGATCTTTGGGGTCGTGTCACATTTCCATAGCCAGGACATATTTTTTTCGGGCTTCCTAGATTTTGTGAGGGCATTGAAAGCGGCTTTGAGAGAGAACTTGTTGTCCTCTACAAAGCTGGATAGGGGGTGGTCCGGTATATCAGGGCTAGCTGAGGGAGAAGGCGATTCATAAATGCGGTACGTTATGAAAACCGGGAGTGTAAAGGAGATACCACTAAGATTCCATTCATTATCAACCCACAGGTCACAAAGTTTAAGGTCTTGTTCATGGTTTGTTAAGGGGCCTGCGATAAGTGAACGAAGATTACCTATACCCAACCAGTTGTCATCCCATACTGAAATTTGTTTTCCATCCCCTATTCTCCACACTTTATGGTCATAGAGTAGGTCCCAGCCTAGACCTATACTTTTCCAGATTTTTGACCCGTTTTTGAAAGGTGTAGCTTCGTTGGGGTGGATGTATTTTGAAATGATGCAATCTTGTGCTAGATTATTTGGGCCTTGACTCAGTTTCCACCCAAGTCGAGCCATATATATGGTGCTTAGGTCAAAATGAGACCTAATCCCCAACCCCCCCTGGTCTTTTGTTAAGAAGGTGGAGTCCTTTCCTACAAGGTGGATTCTTTTTTTAGAGTCTCTTTCCCCCCATAGGAAGTCATTGCAGGTTTTGTCAAGATCCTTTAAGGTGGTAGAAGGGAATGATTGTGATTGAAGATAATAAGATGGAATGGTATTGAGGGTTGATTGGATGAGGAGGAGTTTCCCAGCCCTTGAAAGGTAATTTGTTTTCCATGCTGCGAGTTTCTTTTTCACCTTATCCACTAAGAATTGCACCTCTTGCCGCTTTGGTCTCTTATGGGATAGCGGGATACCCAAATATGTGCCTAGGTCTTTGGACTCTACCACATTGATAGTGTCCTGGAAAAGTTGCTTTTGGTCGCTTGGAGTGTTAGGTGAGAAAAAAAGGCGACTTTTTTGTTCGTTGATTTTTTGCCCTGATTCACTACAGAAAGTAGCTAAGGTATCCCGAACTGAGAATGCTGTAGACTCATCAACCCTTCCGAACAGGAGTAAGTCGTCAGCAAAAAGAAGATGAGATATAGGAACTTTATCCTTTCCCACCCAGAAGGGTGTCCAATCCTTTAGGAAGGTGGCAGTGTTAATCTTGTTCGTGAGGTCTTCCAGACAGATATTAAAGAGGTAGGGTGATAAAGGGTCCCCCTGCCTTAGGCCCCGGGAATGCTCAAAGGTTGGGGTTTTTTTGCCATTGACCAGGACAGTGGATGAGGCTTGGGTTACACAATTCATTATCATGGTCATTGAATGCTTATCTATTGGTAGATGGGTAAGACATTGACGAAGGAAGTGCCAATCAATTCTATCGTATGCTTTTTCAAGGTCTATTTTTAGTGCAAACCATCCGTGTTTTCCTTTTTTCTTATTCATGGAATGGAGAATTTCAGTGGCGACTACTATATTGACCTCAGGGCCCCTCCCTTTTATGAACCCATTTTGATTGGTGGAAATCCACGCAGGGATGATTGGTTTCATTCTCTGGACTATTATTTTTGTGATGATTTTGTAGATGGTGTTACAAAGGCTTATCGGTCTCAATTGCTTCACAGTGGAGGGGTTCTCTACTTTTGGGATCAGACATATTAGGGCATTACACAATTCATGTGGGACCCGGGCCTCTTTGAACCACCCTGAGATGCTTAGGTGGAGGTCATGGCCCGTGGTATCCCAGGTTTTTTGGAAGAAAATTGGGTGGAAACCATCCGGCCCGGGCGCCTTGAGGGGTTTCATAGAGAAAAGAGCATTTTTAACTTCCTCTAAAGTCGGTGGATGACAAAGTGTGATGGGGTTCTCTAAACTAGTGGGGTCCACACGAAGATTAGGGCACGAGAGCGATTCTGACTTGAACAAAGTCAGATAGAAGTTTCGAATGTGGTCATTCAGGTCCGCAGGGTTAGTGATGTCCACGCCTACACTGTTTTGTAGTGAGAGGATCTTACTTCTATGACGTCTAACTTGGACTGTCCTATGAAAAAAGGCCGTGTTTCTTTCCCCCTGGGTACACCAGTCTAGTCTACTTTTGGTTCGCCAGAAAAGGTCTTCCTGGTTAAGGATTGTGATTAGCTCTTCTTGAAGCTTCTCTTGAAGGTCAAGATGGAAAAGTGAATCTGGGTGTGTCTGAATGTGATTTTCAACTCCTCTTAGTCTACTAAGGGCTCTTTTCTTCCTATGGTAGACGTTTCCGAATTTTTCTTTATTCCAAAGGGTGAGGTCCATTCGGGTTTGGTGTAACTTTGAATCAAGACAAGGGGCATTTGTCCATGCATCCTGGACGACCTTTTGGAAGGTGGGATCTAAAGTCCACATTGGCTCGAACCTAAAAGGCTTTTGACCATCACGCAAAGGGGGGTGTTCGAGACGGAGTAGTAAGGGACAGTGATCGGAAGTGATCTTTGGTAAGTGAGTTATTGAACTATTTGTGAATTTCGAAAACCAAAGGTCATTTACGCAACCTCTATCTAATCTCTCGTGAATAGGAGCATGCTTTCTCTTATTTGACCACGTAAATCTCGGTCCCGTGAAACCAAGGTCCAATAAATGACAATCATCTAGGGTTTTATTGAAGAGGTCCGTTCGGATTTTCGAAATGGGATTTCCACCCCATTTTTCTGCTTGACAGGTAACTTCATTAAAGTCGCCTAAAACTATCCATGGCAACACAATCATTTCGGCCATATCACACAAATTTTTCCACAACAAAGTACGAGTATTAAAACGAGGACTTGCATATACTGTAGTAAGAATAAAGGGAGGGGGGGTGTTGCTTACCTCCACCAATGCCGTGACACTTTGTGAGTTCTCACAAAGAATCGTGAGATTGACTCGCGCAGAATTCCATAGAATAAGGATTCCGCCCGCAAACCCTATGGGATCAACCAGGTGCCAGCTATCAAAAGGGAGGGATTGGACAATAGAAGTGGTAGAACGGCGGCTAGCATGAGTTTCGGCCAGAATAACAATATCGGGGTGGTGGTCGTTTATAATGTGACGGAAATTGGGCTTGAAAGAGTTGCGCGCAATGCCCCGCGCATTCCAGTAAATAGTTGACATATTAAATGGTATGCTTGGCTTGGCCATCAAGGCCCTTACTTGGTTCGTTCTTATCTCTGCCCAGGGATTGACTTCTTCTCGTGTGGCCGGGCCAGATTTGAATGTGGTGTGCTACATTCTAACCCATGCAAATATGGAGTAATATTGATTTTTTTGAAGTCAGGCAACATCCCACATTATTATACTGTATCAAATGTTGTGTAAGGCTTCACCGAAAAATTTGAAATTGTAGCAATTATGTTTTTATCTTTACTATATTGGTTATAATATTGCTTGTAAAGCTATTTTGCCATTATTATATTGGTTTTGAAAACGATTTTTTTTTTTGGAATAATAGATAATTAATTATTGTCGATGTTTGAAGTAATCGCGAGATCGAGATTTCTAATAACCATATTTCTTCTTTTTTAAGATATATAATAAGGATGAATATAATGTGACCTAATAATGGAAAAGTACATGACACGATTACATTCGTCTCGATATATAATTTTAATATATGAACTTCTTATAATATTCACATACACGCAATTAGACATATTAATAATTAATATCTATGCATGTCAAGTATCCCAGAAAAATGTATCAATTAAGTTTATAGAAGTTTATGAACTTCATAGCAAACTAAGTCACTAGACAACGCCTAAAATTGACCACAAAATTTTACGTGTAAAGAGCAACAATGAACAATATGTCATGGAAGTACAATTAATGATAATCCCTTATATTCTATTTCATCTTTTTAATGTTAGTAATAGTATATATTTATATTCTACCTCACATTGTTTTTGCATGAAGATTATCATATGTTTAAAACACCTTTATATTATAGTAACATCAAATTTTACCCTACCTATAAGTTATAACGAAGCACTTAATAAAGTTTTTTCAGTGGTAAGAAAACCTATATTTCTAAATATATGTTTCCTCCATTCTCAAATAATAGATATAACGCTTCACTCTTTTAAATGTTATCTCTTGAAGAGAAATATTTTATTTATTTAACAGATAAATGACGAATAACTACTAATTTTTTATGTCGTCCATTTGAATAGATGTTACTCTCTTTTCTTTTTTAAGGAAAAATTGACAATAGATATCTGAGCAGCTTTGGGTGATAATTTTTAAAAATTCTGAACTATTGATTAACCTGTGTCCCAACTTTAGGGGGTCTTAACTTTTAGCGGGCCTCGACGACTTAAAACTAAAGATTTATTTTTAAAATATCACCTAGTTCCTACATCCCTCCCTCAATTAACCCTTCTTATGTGACCCAAATTTTACAAGTGATGACCTATTAAGTCAGTTTTAAGTCACTAAGGCCCGCTAAAAGTTAAGACCCCCTAAAATTGGGACCAACACAGGTAAATCAATAGTTCATACCTTTTAGAAATTATCACCTAAAATTCAGACCTCTATTGTCAATTTTTTTTTTTAATAAGTAGACTTTGTTGATGATCAAAAATTTAAAATTTTGACTACAATTTTTTTTTTCCGACGAGAGAATACAAATTCTTAATATTAGAAATATTAAGTATTATGCAAGATATTGACAGATTTGTTTTGATATTTATATTTCAAATTTGTAACATTTAATCCTAGTTCTTACTAGTTCCTATACTCCAGTTTTCATAGATTTACATTACATATCACACATGACTACACCTCTAGCTTTGCACCTTTTCCTTTTTTCTCGCCCGCTTTTTGCATGTACACGTCCTCCAAATCATGTTAATTAAATTCTTATCTTTTATCTATTCGAGTTATGTTTTTGGGTGTCCTCAATTCCTCATTAGCATAGAATGATTCAGGATATTGGCTTTTACAGTTTACTCATTTCGATGGCGATGTTGTCTTTACAAGTTGATGGTTTAGCCAGGGTATATGTTTCCTTTTGCTACAATCTTTTTCCTTTCTTTATTAAATCCCTTGTTCCTTTTTCTTGGGAGAAACATACTTTTTCTTTCATTCGAATTTAAATTCTTGATTGTGCAAAGCGGAGAATTGATTTTGAACAACTTTTTTTGATTAGGAAATTGATGTGTTTTCGATTGTGTTAACTTGTGTTTTCGGTTGTGTTAACTTGTGTTTTGGGGTGTTTTTATGGAACTAACCAAAATTAAATGATAAAGGGATATATTACTCTTGATTATGATCAAGAATATGATCATATACGTCTCGTTTGTTTGATTTTGGTTTATTACTCAAAAACCATATAGGTAGTTCTCGCTCAACTTAAAGACTAGCGCCAATTATTTTTATGCAAAACAACTCTGAATTTTGTTAATGAACATGTGAACTTAATCCTACTCGTTTTATTTATCTAAATCTACTATAATAAAGGCTTCTAATGTGCTTAAAGCAAGAAAAACTGATTCGAAGTCAGGGAGGACCCAGTGGTGGCGACGGGAGCGAGGATCCAGTCGTGGCAATGACACACTCCAAATCCTTTTCTATCTTCCCTCGAAATAGTCCCAGATGGCGGTGATTCTAGTGGTTGTGTTGGTTGGAGACGAAAGGGAAAGAGGGAAGTGAGGTTGGCTGGGGGTTAGGGTTAGGGTTTATGAGTGGATGAGAGGGGGAAAAGAGGAGTGAGGCTACTAGGATTTCGGATGACTGGGCCAAATGAGCCATGGATCACTTAACTGATCCGAGCCTTGATCCAAAATGGATCAGTTAGTTAATCCTAGAAGTTGTCCATCAAAATATTGAATTAACGGATTTGGTTTTTCCAAAATCGCATGAGTTAACTTGTATCATTTAAGATTTAATTTTCCACTAGTGTTTGTTTTAATTTAACGTTTTCAATTTAATCATTTTATTTTAAAATCTAGCTAGTGAACTTGACAATTACTTTATCAAATTGTATACAGATGATTTCTGTCAGTGTAGTTTTAGTATCATTGAAAAATATATTTCCATTAAAATATCTTTTGATAATTTATATTAAAATAGATTTATATAGTAGACAATGAACTATTATAATTTGGGCTAGATACTTTGGAAATCTATTCTAAAGATATATATACGACAAGAGGAATATAACAGTCTTTATACCATTATTATGATTAGTCCTTTTAGATTATCATTTTCATGAAGATTAATGTCTTTCCCTCTATTTAGGATTAGTTTTTAATGAATCATAGATCCTATTTTTGTTTAACATGGTAAATTTTCTCTAATAGTCTACTCATAGCATCTTTTATTCTCCTTGTTGGAAATTGCTCAGTGACAATTTAAATATTTAATCAAATACACAGATACACCTGATGAATCATAATAAAGTATTAACGCATTTAATAATGAATTTATCTAGCTAGAAAGATTTGCTATGCACCTTTTATTTGTTCTTCTTTATGTGTACGTTGTGATACAAGTGCGCCAACTATACAGTATATGCGATCATTTTTGCTTAGTTAGTTGTAGGATTCTACTTTAGGAGTACAAGTTTTTTCTTCCTATTATTAGAAATTATTGTAGGGGTGAGATTAAGTGATTTACCTTCTCTTTCATTGTCCTAACCTATAAAATATTGAACTAAAACCCTATTCTTTTGAGTTAAATTAAACTGAATTAAACTGTGATAGAAAACTAGTTGAACTGAAATGAAACTGAAACTGTATGATAAAAAAAAAAAAAAAACAGGACGTAAGTATAACCGCTATGATTATAGAAGAGAATCCCTTTTGCTACCAAAAGTTGTATAAAGATGGGTGAAGAAAGAAAACAAAGAATGGAAGGAGCAAAAAGGTAATTCATGTCTTGATGGCTGCATGGGTAATATATAAACTTAGTGGGATTAATTAGTGGGATACAGCATCTACAATCTACATTGTTTTGCGAACCTAAAAAATACTACAAATATCGATCTTACCTATATCTTGCTTTCTCATTTCCCCCACACTCCTAGGAAGAGGCTTCTTCTTCACAAAAGTACTTTTTCTTCATACATGTTAAGATAGTACATAGTAGTATATTTTCTTCATATTTTTTCCTACAAAAATAATATTGCAAAAGTTGTCTATCATTAACGCTTTCTATGATGAACGTGTAATGGCTCTTTGCAGAAAGATTATGGCTTTTTCAGCTTCTCTTTTTCCCCCGCCCTTTTATATCTCTCTTTTTTCTCTTAGAACGAAGTACTGACCAAATTTTCTAAATATGCAAGCTGTGAAATAAACAAGGGTGTATATTTCTATAATTAAGACGGTCAAGATTATATAATTACACTAACACAAGAGAAGTTTGCTTACTGTATCATAATTAGTGGGAGACTGATCGATAACAGCTTATGTTTTAACCCTCTCACTTTAATCTGTTTTAAAGTAGCTTTTTACACGTGGTTAATTAGTTGCAAAGGTTTCGACCTTGGAGTCAAATGATTATTTTGTTCACTCGAAGAGTAGTTTTACTATGTGTAAGTAAGTAACTAGTTAGCTAGGTCATGAAAACATATAAAATTTGCTTGATTTTTTAATTTTCATAAATACAAGAAGCATTTTATTTCTATTAACAGGCGAAATTTTGGTATATTTTTACTAGAAAACACCCTTATTCAAAGAGAAAAAGGTTGTACCCTTAAATACAATTTCCGTCCTCCTGAAAATTTAGACTGATCATTTTGGTTCCGTTCTTCAAAGTATCGTCACTGTATCCCAATAAACCTAAAAACTATAAAATATGAATAATATTTCTCTAGTGGTATTTACAACCACTAAATTTGGGACCCATGTCATAGAGAAAATCTACGTATAATTAAGATAATGGAGAAAGTCATTAAATGATATACCAATTGATCCAAAATCAATATTGTGGAAAAAGTATATGTGATTAGCTAAATTCAACTACTTTCTACATTCTCTAAAGATATTTATATTATGGAAAAATAATATGATCATGACCGGAGAAGTCCAAAAATATCCCAAAAAGAGCCAATATATAATATACGCTTTCGGACTTTCTCGGGGCCAGAGTTGCGAACGCTACGGGGTGCCTCCTAGGAACCGTGGAGGTCATTGGAAAGGAGTCATGTGGCTTGGAACGAATATATAGATGCCTTTACGTTCATTTCGAGGCAATTTTGTGTTTAACGAGAAATGAAGAAATGGGGTGTTCACAAGCTTTTCAAGGCAACACATATGGTGCCAAACACCCGCGCAATGTTACAAGTCATGTCAGCTTTCTTAGGAACGTTTTGGGAGAAAATATGACCAGGTCCGGCGAAATCCAAACATGTCCCAAAAACAGCCAAAATTGAAGGTTATAATACACGCTTTCGGACTTTCTCGGGGTCCGAGCTTCGAACGCCACGGGATGACTCCTACGGACATGGGAGGTCATTGGAAAGGAGTCATGGAACTTGGAACGAATATGTGGATGCCTTTACGTTAATTTCGAGGCAGTTTTAGTTTCATGAGAAATGAACAGATGAGGCGTTTAAACGATTTTCGAGGCAACACTAATGGTTCCAAGCACCCACGCAATGTTACAAGTCACTTCGGCTTTCCTAGGAACGTTTTGGGGAAAATATAATCAGGTCCGGAAAAGTCCAAAAATGTCCCAAAAACAGCCAAAATTGAAGGTTGTAATACACGTTTTCTAACTTTCCAAGGGTCCGAGCTCCGAATGTCACGAGATGCCTCATAGGTACATGGAAGGTCATTGGAAAGGAGTCATGTGGCTTGGAACGAATATGTGGATGCCTTTACGTTCATTTCGAGGCAATTTTGGGTTTCACGAGAAATGAACAAATGGGGTGTTAGACGCTTTTCGAGACAAAGCAAGTGATGCCAAGCACCCGAGCAATGTGACAAATGATAACGACACTCCTAGGAATATTTCGGGAGAAAATTATGATCAGGCTTCGATAAGTCCAAAAATACTCCAAAAACAGCCAAAATTGAAGGTTATAATACACGCTTTCGTACTTTCCTGGGTCCCGAGCTCCGAACGCAACAGGACGCCTCCTAAGAACATGGGAGGTCATTGGAAAGGAGTCATGTGGCTTGGAACGAATATATAGATTCCTTTACGTTCATTTCGAGGCAATTTTGTGTTTCACGAGAAATGAAAAAATGGGTTGTTCAGAGGATTTTCGAGGCAACACAAATGGTTCAAAGCACCCGCGCAACGTTACAAGTCACGTCGGCTTTCCTAGGAACATTTCAGGAGAAAATATGACCAAAAGTTCAAAAATGTCCCAAAAACAGCCAAATTTGAAGGTTATAATACACGCTTTCGGAATTTCCCAAGGCTCGAGCTACGGATGCCACGAGAAGCCTCCTAGGGATATGGATGATCATTGGAAATAAGTCATGTTGCTTGGAACAAATATGTGGAAGCATTCACGTTCATTTCGAGGCAAATTCGAGTTTCACGAGAAAATGAACAAATGGGGTGCTCTAAGGCTTTTCAAGGCAATGCAAAGGATGTCAAGCACCTGCGCAATGTTAGAAGTCACCTCGGCACTCCTAGAAATGTTTCCGAAGAAAATATGACCAAGCCCGGAGAAGTCCAAAATGTTCCAAAAAATCTCAAAGTTGAAGGTGATAATACACGCTTTCGGACTTTCTTGGGGACCGAGCTCCGAACGTCACGGGACGCCTCCTAAGTACATGGGAGGTCATTGGAAACAAGTCATGTAGCTTGGAACGAATATTTGGATTCCTTTATGTTCATTTAGAGAAAATTTTGGGTTTCACGAGAAATGAACAAATGGGGTGTTTAGAGACTTTTCGAGGCAATGAAAAGGATGTCAAGCACCCGCACAACGTTACAAGTCACGTCATCTTTCTCAGGAACGTTTCGGGTGAAAATATGACCAGGCCAGGATAAGTCCGAAAATGTCCCAAAAACAGCCAAAATTGAAGGTTATAATACACGCTTTCGGACTTTCTCGGGGCCCGATCTTCGAACGCCACGAGATGCCTCCTAAGGACATGGGACGTCATTGGAAAGGTGTCATGCGGCTTGGAACGAAGATGTGGATGCCTTTATGTTCATTTCGATACAATTCTAGGTTTTACGAGAAATGAACAAATGGGGTGTTCAAAGGCTTTTTGAACCAGCACAAATGGTGCCAAGCACCCACGCAACGTTACAAGTCACGTCGGCTTTCCTAGAAACGTTTCATGTGAAAATGCGACCAACCCCGTAAAAGTCCAAAAATGTCTCAAAAACAGCAAAAATTGAAGGTTATAATACACGCTTTCGAACTCTCCTGTGATCCGAGCACCAAACGCCACAGGATGACTTCTAGGGCCATGGGAGGTCATTGGAAAGGAGTCATGTGTATTAGAACGAATAGTTGTATGCATTTACGTTCATCTCGAGGCAATTTTAGGTTTCACAAGAAATGAACAAATGGGGTGTTTAGAGGATTTTCGAGGCACCACAAAATGGTGCAAATCACCCGCGCAATGTTACAAGTCACGTTGGCTTTCCTAGGAACGTTTAGGAAGAAAATAATGACCAAGTCCGGAGAAGTCCAAAAATGTCCCAAAAACAGCCAAAATTGAAGGTTATAATACACGCTTTCGAAGTTCTTTAGGGTCCGAACTACAGACGCTACGGGATACCTCCTAGGGACATGGGAGGTCATTAGAAAGGAGTCAGGTGGCCTGAAATGAATATGTGGATGGCTTTACGTTCATTTCGAGTCAATTTTGGGTTTCACGAGAAATGAGCAAATGGGGTGTTCACAGACTTTTCGAAGCAATGCAAATGGTGCCAAACACACGCCCAACGTTACAAGTCACGTCAGTTTTCCTAGGAACGTTTCGGGAGAAAATATGACCAGGCCCGGAGAAGTCCAAACATGTCCCAAAAACAGCCAAAATTGAAGGTTATAATACACGCTTTCGAACTTTCTTGGGGCTCGAGCTCCGAACACCACGGGATGCCTCCTAGGGCCATGGGAGGTCATTGGAAAGGAGTCATGTGGCTTGGAACAAATATATATGGATGCCTTTACGTTCATTTCGAGGCGATTTAGGGTTTCACAAGAAATAGACAAATGGGGTATCATAGACTTTTATAGGCAATGCAAATGGTGCCAAGCACCCGCGCAATGTTACGAGTCACGTCGACAATTCTAGGAATGTTTCGGGGGAAAATATGACCAGGCCCGGAGAAATCCAAAAATGTTGCAAAAACAACCAAAATTAAAGGTTATAATACACGCTTTCGGCCTTCCCTGCGGCCCGAGCTCCGAACGCCACAGCATGCCTCCTAGTGACATGGGAAGTCATTAGAGAGGAGTCATGTGGCTTGGGAACGAATATATGGATGCCTTTACGTCCATTGCGATGTAATTTTGGGTTTCACGAGAAATGAACAAATGGGTGTTCATAGGCTTTTCGAGGCACCACAAATGGTGCGAAGCACCCGCGCAACGTCGCAAGTCACATCGACTTTCCTAGAAATGTTTCTGGCGAAAATATGACCAGGTCTGGAGAAGTGCAAAAATGTCCCAAAAAGCAGCAAAAATTGAAGGTTATAAGTAGTAAAAACTAAAGGTGACCCAATCCGATTAAAATTTAGCCGAACTAACACTAACTCCATTCTTTTTCTATTACAACAATATGTATTTGGACACAATTTTCAAAGATTTGGAACAAATGAGTAGCTTAGCATAAAAGTAACTATTTAATTAATTAGAGTAGGGGAGAATTCATCCTTAGAAAATAAAAGCAATTTTATAAGGCAAAGCGAGTAATTAATGATAGTTTTCATAAGATAAAATAAGGGCAATATTGTCAGTTAAAGTTATTTTTTATACCAAAATTGGAGTTGTTGCAATAGATGTGAAACTATGCAAAATAGTAATTATTGTAATATAAAAAGAACGGAGGAAGTATATTGTAACCTTGTCTCATATACGAATCTATAATATGTAAACTTTTGTGCATTATAGGAGTTTTAGTGCTTTACCTTTTAATACTACCATACATCATCTATTCTAAAATAAGTAAGATGTTGATGGAGATTTTGGAATTAAAGAAAGCAAAGAGATAGAATAAAAAAAATGTGACTTGTGTGCAAAAAGAGTCGGCGGTCGTGTAAGAAATCATCTAATTTTAATTTTGAATTAGGCATTTTTTTTTTTGGTAAGATGAAGATGACTCACTTGAGGGGGATATGGGAATTTACTCAAACGAATCCAATGAGGTTTAATCCCTCTACCTCAGAGGTAAAAGATGAAAAGCAATACCACTACTTTACCACCTCAACCTCAATTAGGCAACTATTCAAGTTCAATATTAAGAAGAGAACATACCACTTTTTGAATAAAGTGAATAGTGTAAGCTATGTCGATTAACAAAAGTAAAATTAGCTTGCAACAAGATTTGAACCCGTGACCTCTTGTTATTATAACATGACATAATTACCATCTCAACCAACTTTTAATTATACTTTAATTATTGTCCACATTATTATATATATTTGTATCTTTTAAATGTTGAGTTTTTCTTAATATATTTTAGTGGGAATAAAAAAAATGCATATCAAATTCGAAAACACAATACCAACCCAGGGCAATGTCTGGGCCCAAATACTAGTTATTAATAAAGTAGTGTTACAGTAGCTAAATGGAACTTATTGAATTAGTAAAGTGTTGAAACTGATTTGGAGTGGATTGAAGGAAGTATCTATTAATTTTTTGATAGAGATTAATTGTATTATTGTTGATGACAATTAATATATGCATCAACAAGGTTAGGCGGGTTTTCACCTTCAATTTAACAAAACTGCCGCTCTCTCTCTAGACTCACCCAAAACCCTAACCTAAAAACTCCAAAACTACACCGCGCCGCACAGGCTCGCCGGTGGCCGGTCTGAGCGTCGCGCCGCGCCGCACTCTTAGCCGCCGGCGAGCCTGCTGCCATCCTTTCCGACGGTTAGCTTGTCGTTTTCTTCAGTTTCTAGGTTAGTTTGGTTTTTCCTTTCGTTGTTATACTTCCCCCGCCCCATCGTCCTCCGTAGCATCTGTCCGTCCGTCCTCCGGCGTGTACCCCTCCGTCGTCGGTCCCCTTCACGTCAGTTTTTAGCCCTCCTACAACCCCTGTTTCCAGTCGTCCTTACCCTCCCTCTCCCCGCGTTGTCCTCATCGTCTCCCTCCCCCGTCCCTGTCGTCGAGTCCGTGTCGGTTTGCCCACCACAGTGTCATCCAGTTTCCCTGTGTGCCGTGAGTCCCCCTGCGTTGTCCTAGTTTTAGGGTTAGTTCCCCCTCCCCATACCCCTGTTTCTTAGTGCTTGAAGTTAGGTTTAGTTTTCCCCTTCCCCGAACCCCTGTTCGTTGTCAAAGTGGTTAGTTCTAGGTTCCCCTCCCCATACCCCTGCTCTGTTTTGAGCTTTAGTATTAGTGTCCCCTTCCCGTTCCCCTCCAGTGTTCAGGTGTCGGTTTGTTGGCTTGCTCAGGACTCCGTCGTCGGCCGTGAAGATTCTGCAGTTTGTATGGTGCTGGTTTTGGTGTGGTATCCATCTATCATGTACTGGTTGTTGTTTTGTTTTGGGTTTCTTGCTTCTGTTCTTTTTCTAAGTTTTAATTTAGGGTTATTCAGATCTAGTTATGATTATCTAGGGGTTGCCGTATTGGGTAAGATGAGAGGTGATGATCTTTTGATTCCTGTTGTGGTTAGATCTTCTAGGTTTATGATTGCAAAGACGGCTTTTCGAATCCGTCGATTGGGTGATTTTATTCATTATAAGTCGCCTACTTTTACAGTGATGACCTTTGCCGTCATCACACCTCAAAAATACATCTTGTGGGAGGCCCTCCAATTTAATTTGGAGCAAGTTATGTCCTTCACGCATTTCGAGTTTCAGTCTTGCGAGACTAAACTCTGGTTTCCCTTGTTCAAGGGTCAGAAGTCACCACAGGAGGTGATTTCTTGGTTACTTTCATCAGTGGAATCCCAGGAAGGTGTTTCTGTTCAAGGACCTTGGGATTTTGTGGTTAGTGCACTTTCGAAGTTACTAGCTGCGTTGCGGCAATCTCCTTTTGAAGATCGGTTTTGTGCTGCCTTTCAACAGGTTCTCTCTCATTTCAGGTCTGTTTCATCAAGACTTTTGTCCCCCATCCTCATCGCTTTGCTCGAGATTAGTCTAAGTTGTTATGTAATTGTTTGTTTTTCTTTCGTAGAGTATGTACGAGCAAATGAAGCTCTTCTAGCTTCATTTGCTTTGTCATCTATGTTGATGTACTAGTATTAGGTTGTACTTTCAATTTTAATTAATGCAAATTAACTTGATGTCAAAAAAAAAAAAAAAAAAACAAGGTTAGGCTATATATACACTTCAAGTAAACAAAATAAGTTTAGTTAGTTCAGTTTAAAGAACAAGGTCTCGATCTATATCTCATAATATTTCTTGTATTTCACTTAAATTTGGTCAAAAGTCATATATTTTAACCCTATTTATTCACTAATATACTTCATACATGAATAATATTATTCTATGGGAACTTATTGAATTAATTTCAACGTGTTTTTTCTTTAAAATTTCAATTTCTAATTATATTTGTGTTAGTATCTAATTAAAATTAATAATGGTTAAAAGTTTGTCCTAAATGTTAT
The DNA here is from genome assembly GCF_026745355.1 of Beta vulgaris subsp. vulgaris. NCBI lineage: Eukaryota > Viridiplantae > Streptophyta > Magnoliopsida > Caryophyllales > Amaranthaceae > Beta > Beta vulgaris. The sequence continues at coordinate 405,187 of NC_079206.1, read as the reverse complement.
GAACCAAATGGGGAAAATACTTGAAAACGGGAAGAGTAACGTTCGTTTCTTTTGTTCTTTTTACTCTGACGTATATAGACAAATTTACAAAACTAGATTAGCATGAGCAACACTTTTTCTGATTCAAGTAATCCATGGGTAAATTAAAGCATCAAGGTTAACATTGTAGTCATCCATGAAAAAGATTCAGATGGCGTATCTTTAGTAAGCTCCACATAGTTTCTTTTCTCTAAAAAAAATTGATGGTTACAATCATGAATATATTATGACAAAACCAAATGTCAGTACTATGAAGTATTTATTTGTCAAAATATAATTATAATGGTATAATTGTTGTGTAAAATGGTTCTATTAAGGTTAATAAAATATATATTGCTTCTCGATCTCCCGGATTCGTTGTAATGTTTTTATCCCTACTACACATCATACTTAAAGATATGAATTTCATGGCAAAATAATTGTGTCTATATTCACTTTCTGATTTTTATCACATAATTTATGTAGAAACTAGTTATTAAATCCGGACTAACTATTCTCCGGGTAAGAAAAAATTTCATTTATTAATATAATACTTAATGATAATAACACTAAATACAACTTAATCTAATGGTTAAGACTTTAGTATATATACTTGGAGATCTCAGGATCAAACCCTATATTACGCAATTTCTAAAAAAAAAAAAATTGAGGTGAAATTTCTAAATTTTTTTATTGTACATGAATTAAAACTCCCTAGGGAAAAGCGCCACGTGACACAGTTTGTTTATGCACGCCTTTTAATATATTTATATAGATATATAGATATTGAGGAAATATTCATTCATTGATCATACATTTTACTTTTAGGAAAGATAACAGTTCCCAAAATATATTACTCCCTCCGTTTCACAATATAAGGCAAGCACGATGTTCGAGGTCGAACTTTGACAGTTAGTTACTCTCAATTTATGTTGATAAAAAAATTTTAAAAATAATATTATTATAGTATTTTCCAAGACGAAACCAACGGTATAATTTTTATAATTTTTATTTATCATATTTGAGAGATATCTGTGGTCAAAACAAATTTTCGTAAAGCGTGGATGTCTTATATTATGAAACAGAGGGATTACAGTTTAGTAGTCTACATATGACTAATGAGTAGTAGGATACAACATTATATTACAACCTGCATTGCTCCAAACTTGGCCAGCAGGAGCCCTTTGAAATGCCCCACCTTCTATGCTGCTGCTTAGAGGAACATAGCTCAGAAGCAAAAAAATAAAGGAAATAGTAGTAGTACAATTTAGTGAAAAATAAAGTTCCATATAAAAGTTAAGATACCTTGCTTTTTGGCATTACAATTGTAGGTGGCTTGATCGGGTGGTATGAATGATGATGTAGTGTCAAGTGTGTTATTCCTTTCTTCACCATGTGAAATTAAGCAGCTGGGTGCGTGATTTGCACACGGAATCACTCTCCACCCAATCTGCATGTTTACATGCATGCTATCTATTTCATCTTTTGCTGCTTATGCACACTTTTATAACATGTAGATCCTGTCTTATAAACAGTCATGTCTCCGGAGGATTGAGTTCTAAGATAGAAGTATAATTTTTTATTTGAGAGGAAATAAAAACATACATTATTGATGTTAAATACGAAATCAAACGAAGAATCGATAACTATTATCTATTGATAGGCATGAAAATTTTACTATCTATTAATGATGCATGTTGCAAGATATTATTTGGAACTTGTAATCAAACTTCATATAAGTACCTTGAAACCAACCTAAATCTCTTCAGATTGTTGTAAAAAAAAAACTTTAAAAAAACCTTAATAAGGCCTTTATATTATGATCGCTATATCAATTATAATTCAAACTTGTAACATAGTTGTCTGCCGTTGATTGGGCTACGCGGGGATCAGACAAAGGCCAAGATTTAAACATGGCGGCTAAGTTTTGAGGTATTAAAAATTTTCATTTAAGCACTATGAGGTATTAAAAAAAATTATTTTGGTGACTGACATTTTTTCATTTAGGTGAACATGACCCAATACTCTTACTCACATCTTTCTTCCCACAATTTATAAACCGCTCGATTGAACTGTTCTTTATTAGTTGATTATAATAATGTGTTTTAATTTCAATTTTAATTAAAATATGATGAGTTTTAATTATAACTAGTAAAATAAAGCTCCTTTGCAAAATTATGAGACAAAAAATTGTGATTAATTATACCCACACACCAAAAACTCTTCCTAAAAAGGAAAAAAAAAAAATAGAAGTACAATAGTAAATAAAAAGTAATTGGTCAACATCCACACAACAAAATAGCCACTTGGGAAGGATGAGGACGAATAACGAGGACAAAATATAAGGAGGCAAAACACACACAAACACCAACTTCCCAATCTTCCCATATCGACTAAGATGTTACAACGTGAAGATGGATGGAGTAGGACCACTCCCGCAGTAAAACTCCATTATATTACTCCCACAGTGTAAGTCCCACAGGCCATAATACTCTCTACTCCCTAGTTCATTGATTTACCTATAGCGCGTCGTCACGGTCCTTCCTCGCAAAAAGATCTGAAGACTTGTTGCGACACGTAGTCTAAGATGATAAGTTGTATTAATGTGATTATCAAATATTATCTAATTAAAAAGAAAATGTATTAAGTGATGAAGTTATAGTTTGAGGGCCAAAACATTGTAAGAAAACTAATACAACAGTAGTGAAGCTACGCTAAAAATTAAAGTGTTCAAACTATAATTTAAAATAAATATAAAATAAAAGTGTTTAAACTGTTTTAGGATGGAGGGAGCACTAATTCTAGCTTTTAAAGTAACCCTCTACACTATATCATATATAGTTCACCACATACCAGAAATTTGTCAAGTTTCTAATGAAGTAACATCATCCCTTTTGCCTACTTTAATCCACATCCCATCTTGCATGCTAAGAGAACTAACCTACATAAATTTATTAAAAGCATTCTGAAACAAGAAACGGTATCACATGACGCTCTTTCTAAGTATGTTTTAGCTCATGTAATTCATGTACTACAGGCTTTGATTTCGTGACCTCAAGTTTATACACTAAACTCTTAACCACTATACCAAGTGTTATTTAGTGTTATCATTTTAAAATACAATATTAATAAATGAAAATTTTCTTCATCCTTGACATAACCCAGACCTAATAACTAATTGTATATATTATCGACAAACTGTAGTACTCTACTAGATTTCTCTTAACTAAGTACAAGAGTTTAATTAGCTTTAAATATTGAGGCTATATATTGGCTCGAGTCTTAGTATTAGGGTTTATGGGAGAAGATTTTATTTTCTTTCCTTTTCCCAATGCTTATGAATCGTGATGTTGTCTTGAACTCATCATGTCGGGAGTTCTTTGTCGTAGGACCTTGAGACAAATTCTTTTTTCATTACCAGTTTACCTCCTAATATCAATGTGCTTCCTCCGTTTTAATTTAGTTGTGACACTTTTTATTTTAGGAAGTTTCAATTTAGTTGTGACATTTTTATTTTGGATAATAACTTCTCTCTATCTATCCCCTATCATACGAGACCCTTTTATTGTTTTTCTCTATTTCTCTTCTCTCCAAAAACTGCCTAGAAATCCATGATTTTAAAAGTATCACGACTAAATTAAAACGGAGGAAGTAGTATAATCTATAGAAGGAGACGACACATGTAGCAAATGTTTGTTATTGCTAATTCTATCGTTAGTTAGCTAAATTAAAAATTGTATTACTTGCATTATTATCTTTCTCCACCTTTTCTTGACAATAGAAGAACTGATTTATACCTTTCAGAAATGATTGACAAGGACCTATCCAATTATAAGCACAAGAATGGTTACAAAATTTTGATAAAAAATTCCTTTACTAGATAACAACTTTAAGTAACTTACATGCAGAACAACAAAACGATTTTGGTGTTCTGATGAGAATTCAATCATACTTATATATATAATCCCATAATTAAAATAATATTATACAACTATAAAGTGGAAAAAAATGCAGTGAACTATGAATCATCATATAAAAAATAGACTAAAGTAAGAAAATTTTGGAAAATTGAATAATATTATGAACTATGTGGATAAAAAAAAATTACCTATGTGTGTCAAAATCGAAAAATGAATCACTCTTATGGAAGAATAATTTTTTTCTATCTTTGTTAGAATAGTTCAAGGATTAGTCTATTTTATTAGCATATTTTGTGATTAACGATACATGGTTTAATCTATTTTTATTTGGTAATTCAAAGTTTAATCCATTTTTGTCAATTTTTCTAATATAAACAAATTTTTTTAGGGGGTAATGTAAACCATAGTTCAAATTTTATTTTTTTTGCTTGGTTTGACATAAAAAAAGTGCGCCCATTAAAAAAAAATATATCGTAATTTTTCTTTGTACCTTTTCAAAATAAAAGGTGGAAACTAATTTCCCAATTAAAGATTTTCCTTGCAACCAAACGTAGCATTAGAGGCTCCCTGTTTTTTTTCAAACAACACAAGCATAATTAATGGAGACGTAAAGTTACCTTGGGAGACAATTTGCCAACCTTAAAAGCAAATCGTACATAATCCATCACAAACTTTGTACACCCTTGGCCCTTAAAGAAAAAACTCATAGTAAGCTTTTCTATAAATAGTTTTTTATCTTCTTCTTTTTTGTATTTTTTTTAAAAGTAAGAAAAATTCCCTTACAAAAAAAAATAGCGAAATTGAGTATCCTTCTTATAAAAGGTGAATATAAAATCCTTATCACAAATTCACGGGTGAAAGATACAAGTATACAACCACTATGTCAACCTTGATTTTTACATTGAGGGTGTGGTTGTTTCTATCGAAAACGAAATTCTACAAGAAATGGATTTCTTTTTTTGAATACAATATAAACTGCTATAACTAAAAAATATGAAAAAGTGACCAACTTCGAATAATTAACAAATCAAAAGAAAGAGCTATAGTCTATATTATGACAAAAGCTACTCTTTAAAACTGTGAATGTCCATACCTAGCTAGCATGTTCTTGTGAGGATTTTAATACTTCAAATTTGTCCTCTAATTAGCTCTATTCATCAACTTCATATTATTAAAATCAACATAAACCCCACTTGCAAACAAACCTTGCCTTAAAACTTAAGATTTTGATATAAAGATATTTTAATTAATAAAATAATCATAATAACAACAAGATGATTAAACTAATTAATTAATAATTGAAACCAAAATATATAAATAAAATATAAATTGGTGGTAAAGTACTCAAAGTTAATGGATCAATCAAACATGACCCATGTGGTTTGATTAGCAACTGTCTACAAAAACAAATGCAAAGCCGACGGGAACCAAATTCAATGCACAGTAAGACAAAAGCTTTACTCTTTTTAATAATCCTAATTAAAAAACATTAATAATTCCTATTAAAAATAATATATTGGGGAAATCCTAAAGTTTACTAACACTTTAATAATTCAATGACAGTCTAACATGTTACCAAATCCTAGGGGTATTCATGTATTTTACACCATATTGTTGGGTATATTCATCGACATTGTCAAGACATTCCAAACAAAGCTTTGCAAAGTTTTGTGGGTACATAATATATATTTATATACCATGAAGCCTGGAGTTGAAACCAACAGGATAAACTGAATTTAGCCAAGTTAAAAAGATTCATGTTCTTCAACATAACATCATGTTTTAGGATCTGTTCTCTTCGGCATAAAACAACTGAATTGAACTGAACTGAATTGAATAGTGATATGTGAGAATAAAAATATTATCTAGAACTGAACTGAATTGAAAATAAATTGGGGAAAACAAGCCCTTATGATACATCCCCTCTAAAATTTTTTTAGGAACTTACCTATAGATCTAAAAGAAAAAAAAACACCATTGTAGAGCAAATCAAGAATATTTGTTTAATCAAACAAAATCTATTAGACACCAAACAAAAGATCTTAGCGGCGCTTTAATGCATAGAAAATGTGCAACTTGATTTGTGGACCTTTAATGGAGTAGAAATTTTTACTAAACCATGTCCCAATTGTAGGTTTGTTTAATAAACATGTCACTAATGAGTTTGTTTGGAGACCCAATCATTTTACCATATCATGAATTCATGATTAGAGGAAATTTGAACAAAAAAAAGGGTAAATGAAGGAACTGTCGCATATCTTATATGGCGCAACCAATGACCATTACGATAAACGAGTCAGATACTCAACACCTCTAAAGATAACAAAAAAAGTACTTTCCTAAACTATGCAGAGAACAAGGAGATCATTTATCTTTCTCAAAAGGGTAAGTAGTAGATTTCGAAATGTAAGTTCACCAAGACAAAAATTTATGCAAAGAGGACGGATTAACACGAAAAACACATACTTGCCCAACAGTCCATTGTAAAAGAAAAAGGTTATGTAGAAAAAATGTTCTCTATCGAACAAGAGAGTGTCTGGATGGAGAGGAGGATGGCGGGCGGGGCCCACTCCGAACCAAAATTATCGAATCGCAAGAGAACCATTCTCTAAATAGCCTTACTCATTACAAAACAACACGAGTACAATGGAAGATGACACTTCCAAAGCTTTCATGTAGGCTAGGCATTTGTCCAATCACTTAAAAAGGTGACAAATGAGAATACCAAATATGAAGATGTGATAATCTCCCAACCATGTAACATTGACTTGCTAATATGGGACTAAGTAATTTCCAGAAATAGCTTAACACACACAACAGCATATCTATCAGCTTTTTCCTGAACATGCAGGAATTTATCTTCTTAATTGCCAAATCAAGGAGTTTTACAATTAAGCATGGAGAAACAAGTACTCTATTAGTAGCTTTCCAGCTGTTTTGACTCCAAAATCTCTTTAGAGAAAACTATACAAGCAAACTAGGTAAATGCATACATAGGATGTAACAGTGTCAAACTGGGTGTAAATCTAGTTCATCATTACTCATACTACTGTGTTGTCAATTTAGACAACACAACATCAGCAAAAATGCATTCAAAACATTAGCGCAATTTGCCAGTGAATCAAACATGGATAGATACGATGCTTAACAATTAGAAATGTCGAAAGACATAATACGAAGCTACTAAAATTTGAAGTTAATTGTTTGGTTGTACATAGCAAAATAATAAGCCGGCTTGAAAGGCATGAGGGCTAGAATGCTTACAAGCAAGGAGATGGAAAACAGCTTCAAGCCACAAAGAGAAGCCATCATCATTCACCACATCATAGCTTATAATTATTGACAATATCATGTATCACATAAAAATTTAAACCTCCGGAAAATGCAATGTGAACCAAGATGCAGATGCAGATGCAGAAGCAAACCTCCCCCTTGCTTGATGATATTGCCACTTCTCAACACCTCCATGCCGAAGCTGCCACGAGTTCCCGCCTCTGCCAACTTAGAACAAGAGACGCCTGCCGCTTCTCTACGTGAAATCCCCTCCCTGGAGTTCTCTTTACCACGTAATCTGCCTGAGTTTCTGTGAAATTACTGAATTGCACGGGCGAAAACCCGGCTGAGGCAAAGAGGTTCTTCCAATGGGGCATCTTTTCAGGAAATTGGACTCGTCCCATTACGGTGTTTTCAATCATAGGCTGGACAAAAAACTTCTCAACCTTGTTCACAATATCTGAGGCTACATTTAGACCATCAAGAGACTCCAAGAAGTTAGTGCACGAGTCAACAGTATGGACAAGATGTTGCGGGAAAGGAACATCAGAACGATCAAAGCCTCTATCTAGAGAAACCACAATTTTAGGGGATTGCTGCTTAATGAACTGCAGGAGAGGAGCAAGGATGGACGGGCGATTTGATGAGCACCAGATGGGGATACTAACAGCGATTGCCTCATCCTCGGAGGTTCTAAAATTGGGCATGGAGCACAAAGATGGATCAAACATATCCAAATTGACAACTTGAAGCTCAAAAGCAAGACCTATATCATTGGCAAACTGCACAAGGTTTTCACGAATGAGGCCTAGTTCAAAGGGATTAGTTACGGATAAAGGAGCTAAGGCTGTAATTTTGAGAGAAGGAGCACCCCTTTTCCTCAAGGGAAGCTCTTGAATAAAAGACGCCCATTGAGCACCACAACCAATATCAAAATCAATGATATGAATAGCATCAGCATCATCAAGAGCCTCAAGAATGGCCTGTGTGGAAGTGAAATTGACAAACTGAGTGATGGGGGAGACCTCGGAAAACACCTTGTAGGCATTCATCTTATGAACAACATCATAAGGTGTGAGGGCCTTGGGCGGAGGAGCTGCAACTGGGTTGCCCATGAGAAGGAGCATTTGTAGAGCTTCCTTAACATACAAAGCTGCTCGAACGAGGGGCTTTGCAGGGAGGGAGAGCTGGTGATTGAGCCGCGCCAATATCTCTTGCGCGAGTGAGAAATTCCCAGTTAAAATCAGGTCTGCCGCCTTGAAGAGCTGGTCTTTTATAGCCTGCTCTTGCTGCTGCTGCTGCTGCTGCTGATGAAGGACGGGCAATGGGAAATGCTGCTGCTGTTGCTGTTGCTGATGATGGTTTTGCTTGGGCACCATCATTGGCTTCTGCTGGAGATGTGGAGGTAGCAAGTTCGGAGGGAAACTCATGGGCATCTGCTGAAAACCCTGCTGCTGCTGCTGTTTCCTCAACAAGAAGTCATGACCCTGATCATGAAACGGGTTCTTCCCAACAAGATTAGGGTCCAAAACAACACCCGGGTTATGACGCTTGGTAGGGGGTTGAAACAAATGTTGGTCAAGCTGACAAAACCCCAATTGAGGTATCAAGAAGCTAGGGTTTCCAAGGCTCTGAGCCTGCTGTGCATTCATCATCATCTGTGGGTTGAATATTTGAGGCTTCTCATCACCAACCTCATACTGCTGATGCTGGTGCTGTGGGATTGACCCTAAAAGCATACTATTTGAATGATTCAACCCATTCCCATTGTTGGAAACCTTACCCTCCAAAATCCCAGATGTACAATTATGTGAAAACATACTAATCTTCCCATTATTCCCAAATTCAGACCCCAGATAACCCAAATTACCATTATTACCTTCACCACAAACAACAGGAAGAGAGTGATGCGGCATCAGCTGTTGCTGCGAAGGAGGAGAGAGACTCTGACTCTGACTATGACTCTCAAATCCAGGACCTTGATCAACCACACCAAGACCAGCATTACCCTCATAATCAAGATGATTAGTACCACCACCACCAGATTGCAACAGATGCTTCAAACCCAAACTAGCATCTTCAGGGTCACCTATGATCCAAGGCAACAAAGCACCTTCCCCAGTTGGAAACATAGTGTCCCAATCATCCAATCCAACACTTGCAGCACCAGCAGCAGCAGTAGCAGTAGCAGTAGCAGTAGCAGCAGCCGCAGCCGCTCCGGCTCCGGCTCCTGCTGTAACATTATCAGATCCATGGTGCTGGTGCAGATGATGGTGTTGTTGGAGGTCGGATGGCCAATCCTCTTTCCGGGCACATGCGGGGTCCGCCACACCGGCTGTCGTATTATCAGTTTTATTGCCGTTTGTAAATGAAGATGACAGAGTTGATGTGGAGGTGGGTGGACTTGGACTTCGTCTAGTAGTATCCAGAGTAGATGTGGGTTCACTCTCTATTGAACTTGTACCTCTTCCACTATTATTATTACTTCCTGAGATTTGCTTTACTAAACTACTATAAACTTGTATTTCTTCTTCTTCTTCAATTTCTTCTTCTTCTTCTAATTTCTTCTTCTTCTCTATACTCTTCCACTTTGGAGCAGCAACAACTGAGGAAGAGATTTGTGAAATTATACCACCTGATACCTCTACCACACCCTTACCTTGCAAATTGTAGGGCATAGCTCGCATCTACATCCACAAAAATCAATTTTTTAATTACCCAAAAAAAGTTCATAAATTTAACCCTAACCACATTTTTCTTTACCAAAAACAAAAAAAAAGACTCAAGATTTGATAACATAACAAAAAAAAAAAAAAGAGAAGAGATTTAGAGAAATAGTTACCATAGTTAGAGAAACTAAAAACCCATATCAGAAAAAAAAAGGATTCAATTAGTAGATGAAAGTGTTGGAGGTTGAAGAAGAAAGAAACATAGTAAATTATCTCCACTCATAAGAATGATGCTTAAGGGTTTTGACATATCTATTCCTTTCTGCACCAACATTTCAACCTCCTTTTTTTATATTTTCTCTCTCTTCTTCTTCTTCTAGATACTCAAGAAGGTTGCTTCTTCATATGAATGATTTTTGTAATGAGAAGAAGATTAGAAGAGAAAAAAGACTTCTTCTTCTTCTTTACCCTTACCCTTACTCTTACTCTCTCTTACCCTTTGGGTTTTGTTTTCTACTCTAAAAATGTATCGTAGCAGTAGTCTGTACCCTTGTAAGTTCTGCCATGGATGCGTGCATCATAAAAAAGGTAATAAAGTTGCCTTCTTTCTCTCTCCTCTCTTTCTCTCTCCTCTCTTCTATGTTTTCTTTTCTTTCCTCCTTGGGTAGATTAGCTTTGTTTCTCTCTCTTAGGAGGAGTTTTAGGAGTACTAATTTCTGAAGGGTATTAACTATTAACCACCCTCTCTAGTCTCTTTTTTCCTTTGGTTTTTGGGTTTCTCTCTCTTCTTTCCTTGGTTTCTCTCTCTGCTCTTTTATGTCCCCTCCAAGTGGTCTACTACTGCTCTACCATTATACACTACTGTTGCCCTCTTGCCTTTTTCCCTTATTTTACTATTCTGTTTTTTTCTTTATCATAATTGCACACCACTCCTTTGCTATTATATTTATTAACTACTCCCTCCGTCCCAATTTATTTGCTACAAGCACTTTTTCACAAAGATCAAGGAGGGAGTGGGGACCATTGACATAAATGGAATTAACAAAAAAGCAAATAGGTAAATTGTGGGACCTATGTATTATATTTGGAAACGTTTATAAAATCAAGAAGGGAGTGATGGCAAATTTGTAAATAAAGTGTGGGACCTATGTACTATATATGGAAATATTTGCAAATGTAGCAAATAAATTGAAACACCCCTAAATGGCAAAATGTAGCAAATAAAAAAAAACGGAGGGAGTAGTTTTTAGTTTTAGACAATGTCCCGATGTAATAAATGATCAATTAATGCAACTTATTTTCATTTTTAGATTTTTATATACAGCCTTTGGGGCTGCATATAATTTTTCCCTTTTATTTATCAACTAGTTTTTAGTTTCAGACAATGTCCCGAATTATTAACATTTTTATAGTAGTATTAATTAATAGTATTATTTAATATTGCGTATTTTATTGGTTAAAATTTTAGTTGAAGTTACGATAGTCGAATCTTATATGAATCATGTTTTTTCTTATGTTCATAGTGATGATAATGTTTTTTAATATATTAAGGTGAGAATATAGGAAGTTTTGAGGAAAGTCTTATGGCAAGACTCGACTATATTTGGGTAAAGTCTTGGACAGAGTCTTAAGTTGGGTTTTGATATTTAACACTCCTTTTAAAACTCTTGTCATGCAATATATTTTTTTAGCCCGTAAAAGAATGTCATGTGTGTTCTTCTTTTTGTGAATTGAGTATGAGAAATAAAATATAAAATTGGAATGAGGTTGAAGTGAGTTTGTAGAATTAAAAATTAGTATAAAGTTGATGTGGCATAGTCTGAAGTTTGGAGTTGAGTATCGGGAATAAACTCACCCTTAGTATAGATTATTATTACTCTTGCGTATCATTTTAATCTAAACATTTTCTATTTTGACCCTATTTACAATTTTGGGTTGGATCATTACTTGTAATTTATATGGACGTCATTTAACTTAGATTACTAATTCGAATTCTGTCTAAATCATTGTGTGTAGTCGCTTATTTACACACAAAAATAATTGCTTATACTTTATATGAAATGAAAAACATACTCGCATAACATTTGGTTGAAGTCTTCTAAACATATAAATTTCCTATTCAAAAATCTAATTGTTTGCATTTTAAAGTATTAATGGTTAAATCATTCATTTGCAAATGTCAAAGTCATACTAGAGTAAAAATAAACGAAATACATCGTGTACACTTATTTTTAAATTTACCTTGCGGTTCTTTTTACTCTAAAATTAAATGGACGTAAAAAGTACAATCTCATTAATGTTGTGGGAGATAAACGAATCTCAATGCACAAGGGCACATCAATCATTTAGACTACTAATTCGGAGTTTTACCTTTTTAAAATAACCACGGCACTAGCCTCAAACTCGTGTCCAGCCTCATGGCTACAAGGGGGAGTTATAGTATTGAGCTTCGACTAATTATCACCTTGTGATTAACGGGGTACGTTGGATTGTTAAGCTTGTATTCATTTTCACCTTCATAAATACTCTCTCATCTTTTTTTCAAGTTGTTCAACTTTAACTTTGTAGTACATGTTTTACATTTATCTCTTTTATAAACCTATTAAAAAAATTGTTTGAATGTATGATTTTCCATATATAAATATTTTCAATGTGTACTATAAAATAATTAGTACACTAATGGTCAAAATATGTGCATTAATAAAGGTGAAAAGTGAACTATTTGGAACAAGTATAAAAAAATAAAGTGTATAAGTTTAGCAAAACAGAGAGAGTAAGATCATAATTTTTGTACAAATGAAATTTGAAATATGCTTCCATGTAAGATATATATTCCCCTGTTTTGTTTTAAATGAAATATTAGGTGAAATGACACTATCTGTTAATCAATTTTGACTCCAATTTAACGCCATTATATATAAATAAACATATTCAAGTGTGATCTTGTTATACCCGTCTCGATGCATACTATCAAATTATAACTTTTTTATATTTTTTACGCGTACACAACTAAAGATATTAATAATTAAAGAAACACGTTGATTTGCGTGAAAAAGCAAACATTTCATTTAAAACAAAATGGAGGAAGTATTATATTCTATGCTTATAAGTGTTAGTCCCTTTTACTTTTGGGTTGGATTTTGATTGAGATTTCGGGACGCGTCAATTTTTACCAATCCTAACAAATAATGGTAAAAAGTAAAGATAATATGTCGGGCCAGGCTTGCCCTGCCACGAGCCCAGTGCCACCTTTAGTACTTAAGCCCAAACTTCAAACTTGGTCCATGGCCATTGCAAGTTGGACTATGATTAACCTCTTGCTGAACCGACCCAGGCCCAGCCCAGCCCAGCTTCAAGCAGTTGATGGTCAAGTCTACTGTTGGATATATCTTTCATATTTTTTTTTTTTTTTTTGTTGATGTCGCTGTACTAGCAGAAAAGACGAGAGTAATAAAAACCGAAAGCAAAAACAGAAGCAGCAAAGTACTGGTACCTTTAGACGTCTGTAGTCTGTACTATACTAGAAGGGCAATTTGGTCAATTACTAGTAGGCTATGGTGCTACCGCACAATGTACATGATGGACATCACGTGCCTCTCTTTCCCTTATTTTTCCCGCCCTCCCGAAGCCCAAAGCCCAAAGGTTGTTAAAAGACATAGCATATATTATTGAGGGTTTTTTTTTTAATTGTTACACTTACACTTTTTACGCATGTCGATGCACTACTTTGAGCCTTTATATCTCTTATTTTGTATTTGTAAAAAATATAAATACTACATATTAATAAAATAAATACTAATACGAATCTAACAAGATCCCACATGATTATGTTTTTATTCACGTATAAATCACAAACGAGGGTCAAAGTGCAATTTGTGAATAGTGTAAAATGTCAAAGTGTAACAATTAAAAAGAAACAGAGGTAGTATGTGTGTGAAGTGAACTGTGAACTGAGGAGAGGTGGTAACTCGGTGAAGTATCACTTTGAACTTTAAGAAATTATTGAGGGTTCGAATCCTCAATAAACATGTTGGAGATTATTCTTGTGGTGGTAATTAGCTTTACGGCCGATTGTATTTTGAGCGGTTTAACCTTGTGTCCTTATATTCAACGTTTGACTTGGTGATCCCTAGTAAAAAGAAGGTGAAGGAGTAGTATTTCCTAAATTTACATAGTTTTTCCTTATATAGTAACCTATGACATCAACTTTTTCAAACCTTTTCACCTCACATACAAACTATCTATTTTAATATTTCAATATTAAGAGTTTAAGACATAAGTAATCGCTCCAAATTATATAAGTGACCCCTGTAAGTGTAAGTAAAGTACTATACTGATTAGTAAATAGTAACCCCTAGTATGAGTATTAAATAACACTAACATGGAACATAAGTAAAACCAACTATTATCAACCACTCCCTTTATCTCAACTTAAAGGTGATTTTGTCAATATATACATACCTTTTAAACATTTTTTCTAACTTTTTTTTAAACTTTAAATATTAATATCCTATAAGATCGACATTTTGAACTATATATTTAAACAAATCTAACATTTTAGATAGTACTAATATTTTATTATGTAAATGTTAGTAAGAAAATTGGTCAAAGTAAAAAAAATGTAAATTATTGTATGAAGGTTAAGCGATTGCAATTGAATTTGGACAAATTAAGGGAGTGATGAGAACACAAACTAGAAATATAATCATTATTATATGTATTGCTAATCAAATAATAATATTAATATTAGTTAAAAACTAATTTGAATAATCACGGATTATCTCAACTTATCGCAATGTATTTTAACTTATATCTTTTGAAGTAGAAATCAAAATAAGTGGTAAAAAATTCAACTCACATATACACAACAATAAAAGTTTGAACAAAAAATTCACAAATATAATAATGTCCATTGCTATAGCTTGGGAGCTCAATTTAGCAACTTTTACAATAAAACCAGTGAGGAAAAAATTGACGTCATAATTTGAAGCATACAAGAAATTGGCGTAAGAGTTTATGTCTATAATAATCTATTATCATTGTCATTAATGTATTAGGTATCTAACTACTTTACTTGTGTAAGTTTTTTAATGAGATATTACAAAATCTTATTATATTTTATTTTAAAATAATAGATAATGATGTTATGTTGGATCAATGGTTAAACTCTTACTTTTTATCTTAAAAGTCACGTGTTCGATATCTTGTAACTATTTGGAATAAAGCTTTAATCGATTATCACATGACATATAAACATTCTTAAAAACATCTTTTAAAATTTAATATATTAGTAACACATAATCAAAATTTCACAATAACTTACAGTTCTCCGTATGCTAGATTTTCTATGCTTGTTGCTCCACTACTCCATTAATTATTATTTGATGTCGAATTCATTACGATATACTTCCTCTGTTTCTTTTTACTTGCAACAGTTTGACTTTCACGCTTGCCAATACATACTTTCAACCATCAATAAGTTTAATTACCGATAAATAAAAATTATAAAAAGTATATATTCGGAAAATATACATTCAGACGAACCTAACAAGATCCCACATGAATATGTTTTTCCTTAACTATAAATCACGAAACATAAACTAAGTAGAGTTGGTGAATAGTGTAAAAGTCAAACCGTTGCAAGTAAAAAGAAACGGAGGAAGTAGTAGTAACTATGATTAACCAACTAGTAGGTGTCAACATCATTCCGTTTACACAGTAGTATAGTATAACCAAAATACTAAATTAAACTCACCCTCAAAGAAAAAAGAGAAGAAAACTTAAACCGATTTCTATGAAGCAAGAAAAAGTAAACCCATTTGTTAGAACTTAAGTATAATTTACAAACTCGAAATAATTCTCAACATTTGATTAGTTTAATTTATTGAGGGAAATACAAGTACTAAAATAACGTTTTGCAGTCTAAAGTGTTGGAAAGAATGTGACAAAAAAGCCCCTAGGAACAGAGCATATTTGCTAGTATACTTGTTAGAAAGAAGGGTTCGCGAGATTTAAGGCACCTGTTGCCTGTTGGTAGCTAGTACAGCAGCAGCCTTTAAACAAGACAGAGGGTTTCGAGTTGGAGTACAACTCTTTTTTTTTTTTTATCCTACTGTGCTAAAGAAAGGCTGTCAATGCAAGAAGGTTGTTTGAATCCCTCATATTTCTAATTTTTACACAACAAAAGCACGGACTCTTTCATTTTTGCATAGCTTATCTTTTCTCCGTTTAGAAATAATTGTATCATTATGTATTTTCATGCTTGCCGATACATTTTTTTTTTTTTGAACTAGGAAAATTTATAAACTAAGCTTATTACAAATTTACAATCCTTAAATAGCAAGTCTTGACAGAAGTTAGGAGGTTGGGGTTTCCTAATCAAAAAAAAAAAAAGGAGGTTGGAGGATGCATGGTTTCAAACGTTAATATCTTTATATTAATGAGTAAAAATTATGACTATATTTTTCATAAAATATAAATCACTAAAAATAATCAAAGGGTAAGAGTGAATAGTAAATACTATGCAACTGATGCAACTATTTCTAAACGGAGGAAGTATATATCATCCAATTTAGTAGTTGATTGAAGTCTTGTAAAGATAGTATCCACAATTGAAATCAAATTTTGTTTATATTAATAATTGGTGGCATAATTTGAGCTACCATTGATTTGATTCATTTTTGTTTAGTTTTGATGTTTGGCTTGATTTCTTTAGACGGAGAAATTAGAAAATTTCTACCGCCAAGTATCGCAGTTGGGAGGATTCGAGGATAAATCCCCAACCAAATACACGTCTGACGTCTACACCAAGTTGTTCTGAATTAAATGCAACAAATTCACTTTTACGCATGCCGATACATTATTTTGACCATAAATATCTATAATTATATATAAGTAAAAATTATAAAAATTATATTTTATTAAAGTACGTCACGAGATGAATCTAAGAAGATATCACTTGACTATGTTTTTCATAAGAAAAACAATGGATTTTTCACCATATGTCCGGATAATTTTTTTTATTTGCTATATGTCCTATCACTTTTCAAAATTCACCATACACCCCTCAAATTATTCGAACTTCACCAGATGTCCTTAATGACTATTGGCCGTCAACTTCTTTTTACTCATGAGCCCCTAATTTCATTACCGAAAACTTAATTAACTCCTATTTGAGTCATTAATCTTAATTGACCACCATCAAAGCACTACAAATTAAATGTCCTTTTATCACTTTTCCTCCAACTCTCTTCCTTTTTATTTGGTTTGTAGGTGTTAATTAAATGTTAATCTGTTAGGATATATGAGTGAAATAGGAATTAGTTAAAGTTTACCATTGAAATCAAGGGTAAATGATCAAAAAAGCTAATAATAGTTAGTCTCTAAGAATACATGTTGAATTATCAAGAAATCGAGATGTATATGAGAGTACTAGAGTAGTTGCTAAATAACCCATCAATTCATACGTCGTCAATAGCTTGAGAAATGATTGGGGGCATTTAAATCAAATCGTCGTCATCTATAACATTTTCTTATTTTTCATTTAATTTGGCGCCTCAATTGGTCGGAGATGATTAAGTTGATGGTCGGAAGGAAACATACAAAAGTTAGCAATTCTTAATATGAAACCATAATTTTTAATAAGGGGTGGTGGTGGTTAGAAAAGTATGATTTATGATTTGGTTATGTCAATCAGTGCAATGCTAAATAATCCCAAATTCCATGTGATGATAGCTTAAGAACTGTTAAACGGTTGAATGATGTGGAAAGTGGCGCTCTCTTTTAGGTTTATGTATAAAATTCAAGTATTAGTGCAACTTGTAACCGAAGATTATCTGATCATCAATTAATTAATTAAGTAGCTTCATTAGATTACGCAAGATAATAATTATGATTCAGCACTGAAGATTACTTCTTAAAGCCGAGGTTAATGATGAGGGAAACTATCATATCAGATCCTAAACTCACACAGATAAGCTACGTCTAGTTTAGCATTTAATATCCTTTGGATTTTGGAACATGGGAGGAGGGAAAGGGTGAGGCCGTGAGGGGGAATTTCTACTTTCAAAATACCCTAGAGCGAGGCTAGTGTAATTTGATCACACAAATCTTTACCACTAAGGTACTGTTATTTTGGGTACAATTTTTGTTCTGTTCGGTTTAGCTTAGCTCACTTTAGTTTAGCCTAGTTTACTTCAATTTAGCCTAATTTATTTCAGTTTAGTTCAATTCAAATACTTTTCTATTACAGTTTCGCTCTAGCCTTCCGTTTGGTAGTGTCTAATAAGTTTTTCTAGAAAATTGCTTTCATCAATTTTTAATTTTACATTGTTTCGTTTGTAAAGGAGTATAAAACAATTTTCCATAGAGTTATAATTGCTCTCCCCATGATGGAAAATCATTTTTCCTTCAAGGTGAAAGGAAAATTATTTTCCTTCCTTTTTCTTATCTCTCGTGTACACTCCTCTCACTACGTCCTTACTTTCTCTTTCATTTTCGAATTTGTTTATCTTTTGTGATTTTGTACGGGGTCCAGGGTCCTTATGTTATAAAAGGCTTCCTTGGTGTTCATTATTAGATACAACTTACGAAACACTTTTAGCCTCTAGAATTTAGAACTCCTTGTTTTACTGGTTTTTATCCATTATAGTAAAGAAGCTCGAATCCCCCATATGTGGACGTAGGTCTATTTTGACCGAACCACGTAAATCTTTGTGTTATTTTTTTGTTCTTCTTTATTATTTTCTCCTCATTATTTCATTGATTTTGTTTCGCATTAATCAAACTACGATACCTTGTTTCCTAACAAGCTTCTTAGGACTATTGTGATGCAGTGCCAAGTTCTGAAATATGAGCAAGTAAGAAATCTAGATGACTAAACCAATCTTCTCATAATTTTTAGGTAAAATTGGCTTCAACACCACAAAATATTGACGTGAGTGCGGCAAGTGTCATAAATGACGCTGAAGCTGATACATGTGTGCATAATATATAGTGGTTTTTACTTGCTTTCAACACACACATATAGTAGTGTGTGTATATATATAAATTACTAAAATTAGTATAGATGATGTTTAGCAAGGTCAAGCGAAATAAGTGATAGAACTCTCCCAATCTTGTTACTTACTTTGATAGCTTTAATTTGTGTCAGGCGTAAAAGCTTCAATTATTGGTTGATCCCAGTTGCTCAAAAGAAAATATGGCAGTGCAAAAGGAAAGACCGAAAGAGTTAGATGTTGATTAGTCTGTTACGTTGGAGATAATGTAGCTGGTTTTAGGTGTGTACTATGGATACATCTTATGACGTGATCAATGAAGCATGCTCGTTGAAATTCACCCTATGCATAAGAAAAAGGTCATGCTTTGAAGTTGTTGTCTTAAGTTTTCTTTAACATTTCATTCATCAAAAAATCATATGAAATTGATTAGCTAGCTAATATTACCATAAAATTGTCTCTTTATTGATATTTGAGCTTTAACAAGTAGTGTTGGTGCGCAATTTGCAAATGGAAACATGCGCTTCCCTCGGCTCCTCTAGGCTCTACATACATTGATAATCATTTACTAATTAATTAGACCGACTATAGCAAAATAACATTGACTTAGAGTCACAACAAATATTATTTCTAAGGACAATAGTTTCAACCTGGAGCGAGGAACTACAACCTTAGCTTGGTTGAAAAGGCCTCAAAGTCTAACAAAGGAGTGTATAAGTTGGATTAATGGTCTATTATGGACCTGATTTTTTTGCATGTCCTTGTATTTGATGGAATATATAGGCTCATGGCTATGTTGTTTTAGCCACTGTATTCTTGTAGTATTCTTTGGAGTTTCGACTACTTTGATAAGTTTTTGCAATGATAATGTCACAAATTTATCAACAAATAAAAATGTATATTATTATATTTC
Organism: Beta vulgaris subsp. vulgaris; assembly: GCF_026745355.1. NCBI lineage: Eukaryota > Viridiplantae > Streptophyta > Magnoliopsida > Caryophyllales > Amaranthaceae > Beta > Beta vulgaris. Next base: position 385,398 of record NC_079206.1, on the reverse strand, counting down.
AAAAGAAAAAAAGTGTATAATATTGTTAATTTGTTACGGAGGATAATTCATTATAGAGGGATAGGTGGTAGCTCAGCGGAGTACCATCCCGAATTTCAGGACATTGCCTCGGGTTCTAATCCCCATCCCAATAATATGTTGGGGCATTACTTTTGGACTGTTTAGCTTTGTACCCAACTTCTGAGCGAGCTGCGAGCCTACCTGCAGGCTAGTAACCTAGCGAGGGTTGATTTTCGACCTAATTATCTTTCCTAATAATAATAAAAAAGATAATTCATAATATAAACTTACTATAGGCGGTTCACATGGAAGGAGGGCATGGAACAAGGCAGGGGTGACTAACCTTGACTTCTCTTTCAAACTGACACGTCTAGGTTCCCTAAAGATTAAGGCACATTACCTAAGCATGTCCCCTCTTTACCTCTCATAATTCATATTAACCAGTTAATCTTTCTACTTTGTCTACTATCATCAACGTCGTCTTTTCCGTAATTTCTCGTTTTCCTGTCATGCCCACATCTCATCTATTTTCCCCTCCCTTTTAATTTGTTTTTTGTGTCGCCAATTCATACCAAATCTCACATGTCAAAAACAAGAAAAAACAAGGAATATTGCCTATCACTTTTTAATAGAACTAGATCTTCTGTATAAAACAAGAGAAAACAAGGATTATTGCCTATCTTTTTAACTCCGTTTTAGGAAACTTCGTATCGTACATCATTACAGTATGTGTTATGAACTTATGATAATAGGTTCAGTTCTCTATCTCTATCCTCTCCCCTTTTTTTTTTATCTCTTTTTATTTTTCTCTTCATCACATAGGCTCGCTCCTCAATTTATAGGATTAATGATCGAATATAATAAATATTTCGAAATTATACTAACAAAATTCTTTCAAATACTAATAGAAAGTCCAAAATATGAGAAAGATTTTTCAGAAACAAAGATAACTATCATTATGATGTAACAACTATAATATATTGATCCCTCCGATTTTTAATTAATTGTTACATTTTTCTTATATGATTGTTTCTTTTAAATTGCTATATTGTTCAATTTTTTTTTATATTTGGAGTATTTGACCCACAAAAAACTGATAGTATTTATTATATTTTTTGTTTTTCCATCAAAAATTACTTTTTTTTTTTCAGTGTTCCCTCTTATATTACGTTAAATGGATCAAAAAGTACCCTCCAAATTGCCTAAAACTATTCAAAAAAAAAAAAAAAAAAAAAAAAAAAAAAAAGTAACATTGCCTAAAATCTTGTAAAAAACACAATGTAACAATTAAAGGAACAGAGGGAATAGTTTGCTAATTATAGAAACAAAAAGTATCCACTACAACTGTGTAATATTACCCTAACTTATAAAAAGGTGAGAATTCCACCTATTTTATATGGTAGTGTCTTAAAGTTTTATTTAAAAAAAATGACATTAATTTGCTTCTACTACCTCTGTTTTCTTAGTTGTGACATTTAATTATTTTAATACACTAATTAAAAAGTTATTTGTTGCAACTAAAAAAACATAAAAAGTATATTGTTACCCTCTGCGGTTCTTTGCACACCAAACAAAGAGTATTTGAAAGATCATCTATCATTTACGTTTAAAATTGATAAGGATTGGTAAGTTCATTGATGAGACCTCAATCTCAACAAATGTATATACCTCATCCATAACAAAATACTATGTTACCCCTTGAAAATTACACTATTCATCTACTACATTTGACCATGCATTTTTTAATTTTAGATAAAATCAACTACTATTACTATATGATATATGTTGTTTGATTGTCGCAATGTATACTTTCATGTTACTACTAAATAATTGAAGTTATTAATGGTCAAAGTACTGCATCGACAAGTGTGAAAGTCAAAGTATAACATCTATTTTGTTATAGATGAAGTAGAATAAACTTGATTAATGCTTCTGATCTATTGATATAGAAAGTCAAAATGAATTAATTATGGGGATAAATCACGTATTTGGACAGCTTATTACCCGAACAACTTGAAATCGATTAATATCAAATTTATAATTTTTACTTAAAATAAAAGAATAAGAAATATGTTAAGGGCTAAAATAAACGTTTTGAAAACTATGTAAAAACAATGTAGCAAATAAGAAAAAACACGGAAATATATTAGAAGAGAAAAATTGACGATTTGGACCACTACTTGTTGAAAGTAAACTGTGGACCCATACATTTAATTAACTAAGATAGAAATAATCATCTTTAGATTGTGCAAGTAAAGGGATCAAGATTCAAGGGAGACACAAACTTGAGGAAGTATGTTATTGCTACTCCTTTAATCTTCATGGCTCAATCTGTTGACATGACGTGCATTTTAGAAATTTAGTGAAAATAAAGAAGTGCGTTGTTCCTACGCTTACAAAGACATCTTACCCCCTGGGGGTGTTGAAAGACTTGAAGGAGAATTTATGATGGATTTGTAGAAGATGTAAATGGAAAAGCATTATAAAAGAGAGGCAATTTTGTGTGGTATGGAACCCATCAACTATCATATGAATTTTTTTGTTTTTGTTTTGGGTAAACGTAACAAAAAAAAAAAGTTTTTTTTTTTATTTAGAATAAAAACTAGTCGTTGCTTCGGGTAATGTCTCGAATAATTACGTATAATTCGTTTATTCTTTTAAAGAAATTACTTAATTGAATTGCATTCCCTATATCAGTATATACATTTAAATGATACGTGACTACCTGTAATGATTCATAACTTTCAATTAGTATTGAGTAACGGATGCATAATATATTTATTGTTAAGTCATTCACTTTATGTAAAATGGATCACTCTTTTAAGTCAAAACGAGTCATTTTTAAACAAAGAATAGTTATTTACCTTAAATGAGTCATATAAGTAAAATTGAGTGAGTCATTTAAGATAAAAGGTATTCAGGTCTAAAAGGTAACTTTTTATCTTGAGAAGATCACTACTACATAAATTTATAAGTGTCTATTTAAGAGAAATTGTTATCCGCATCTCACAATCCCATATCATACAATGAATCGGTCCATTAAATTAGTTGATTCGACACGACAAAGTTTGTAATATCATTTTTCGGGTCATAAAGACACGTTCCATTTTCGTTCCTACCTATACATCATTTATTGAAATTAACTATAATATATTTTTCTCAAATTTCTCCTTCAGGTAGGTAATATTGTGTATCTATATTGTAAAAGGCTCAGCATAAATTAAAATTTGGTGGGCCAATTAGATATTTTTATAATGCACCAAAGCTAATTTGATGTTCATCATCACTATTCACTATTATGCTAAACAAAAACTTGATAGGTAATATAACTTCGTAACATGGTATGTTTGTACATGACTCATTTACTAATTTACTTGATAGGTCAATTAGGCACTATTTTTTTGAACTTATTTTTTTATTTTCATTATTTTTTTATTGTTTTAATTATTGATGTGTTATTAATTATTGATTATTATTATTAATTACTACTATAATTTACTATTATTATAACAAGTTGTTGGCTCGGGGAATTCCAATTCACTTGCTACTCATGTTATAAGTTGAATCTAATTATTAGCCCGGGTGAAGCCCGAGCAATTGCATGTTATTCCCTCTATTTTCTTTTGTTCTTCTTATTTTGACTTTCACATTTGCCGATGCACTTTTTTGATTATAAATATATATTTCATTGAGTATTAGTAAAAAGTATAACGATTGAATATTAATGAAGAATTCATTGAGATAGATCAATACTGTTGGGACTTTGATCGTCTGCCAGAAATAATAGAGTATTATTAACCTTACTTCATACAGGCCTTAATGCCAATGGTACCCCATTTATTTAGTTAAGTATGAACTCACTATCCAGATTTACCGTTGCTTAATATTAAAAAGAGAATTAGCCCAATAGTTTTTGATTCATTTGATCGAGCTACAAAGGCGGTAAAAAGTACAAAGAAGGGGAGGAGGGGATTTGAACCTATGACCTATCGTTCACAGCACCTCAATCTTAATCATTAGGCCAAGACATCCTTGGTTAAAAAACAGCCCAATAGTGACTTGGTTAATTTCTTTCGGTGACTAGTTTAATTTATTTAGTTACTAAGTATACTTTTATATTAAAATTAGACCGTCTCTTTTAATAATTTTTGTAAAGAATATCTCTTTCTATTAGTGTTAGTTTCTTTTATCAAGGGAATGCATCATGATTGAAGGACACCAGAAAGCTAGTTTACGTCTTCTAGTTTGAGGCAAAAACTAGTTAAATTTGGTGGGTATCCAAACAAAATCCCTCACATATAGGAAAATAATAATGCTTCCAAACAGGAATAATAGGAAATTGATCAAATAATAGGACGAGGAGTGGCTTCTTCATCAAAAAAGCTCTCTTTTCCAGCTTTAAAACGCATATTAAAGGAGTCTATCATGATCATTGCACTTTTCATGCTGTACTCTCAAATCTTATTCTTTGTTATTGTGTGCTTTCGTTTTTCAAAGGCTTTTCTCTTGCATTCCAGCGTTCAACTAGTGTATGATAGACTCCTTCAATGTGCGTGTTCTTTTTGGATTCACCGGTGTCATGATTCTTATGCTTATTATAGAGATATACTACTAGTTCTTACTAATATAAAACGTGTGAAACTAATATATATCAACCGTTCTCCAATGAACATGTGAAATTAATGTACATCAACTGTTCTCCAATGAACATTGATCTCGACGATTCTCCTTTGTTAATATTTATCTTTATGTTTTTTAGTTTGTTTATTGCAGATATTTCTTTGTTCATTATGTTACTTTGAGTGTTCATTAGGTTGAGTGGTTGTTCATCAGATATTTCATTCTATGTTCATTGTTGTTCATTGAGTCTCCTATGTTGTTCATGTGAGTTGTGACTTGCGCGAAGAAGGAAGGCAACGACATGGTGCGCGAAGGAAGGAAACACAAGAGTCGCGAGTCGCGACCAGCATCGCGAGTCGAGACGCCTGAGAGGTCGCGAGTCGCGATATGTGGCGCGAGGTGCGACATGTGCGTTTCTGAGCTTCGAGGCAGACTGCTCGTCGCGAGTCGCGACGAGTATCGCGAGGCCATCGCGAGGAGGTCGCGAGACGCGACGCTTGTCGCGGGTCGCGAGCTGAGCTATTTTTTTCGCGACGCGCGAGGGCGATTTCTTCACTCAGTTTTATTTTACGACTTAGGGCTTGTATCTTAGACTTCATATAAATATGTTTTGTCATATTTAGGGCTTTTAACCACAAAAATACTAGAGAGAGAGATTAGAGAAACCACATAGAGAAGATTAGAGAGAGTCTTTGAGATTCAATTGGAAATCCATTCAAATGAATCTTGCCTATTGTATTTGTAATCGTCTCGTTCATAGTGAAACAATCTTTTTCCCTGCCTTGAGGACGTAGCTATCATATTGATAGTGAACCTCGTTAAATCTTGTGTGTTCATTTATTCGCTTTCTTGTTTTCTTGTGTGTGTGCTTGGTTGTTGTGGATTCTTGTTGGTTTTATCAAACGCTTTCGCATAACAAGTGGTATCAGAGCTACAAGTTAACACCGGGGTTAATCGCTTTTGGGACATGGCAACAACAACCTTAAAGATCGACAAGTTTACGGGAAGGAATAGTTTTGGGCTATGGCAGATAAAGATGAGAGCTTTATTGAAACAACAAGGTATCTGGAAACCATTGATTAAGGGTTTCACAACGACATCAAAAAAGGGAAATCTGACTGGTCTAACAAGGCTGAGTTGGAATCTATGGAGGAAAGAGCACACTCCACTATCTTGCTATGCTTGGCGGACGATGTCATCACAGAGGTTGCAGATAAATCACAGCTGCAGGTTTGTGGTTGAAACTGGAGAATTACATGACAAAGTCGCTCACAAACAAATTGCTATTGAAGCAAAGGTTGTTTGGCCTACGCATGAGAGAAGGTATGTCCCTAAAAGATCATCTCTCGCGATGCTTGTCGCGGGTTGCGAGCTGGGCTATTTTTTCCGCGACGCGCGAGGGCGATTTCTTCACTCGGTTTTATTTTACGACTTAGGGCTTGTATCTTAGACTTCATATAAATATGTTTTTCATATTTAGGGCTTTTAACCACAAAAATACTAGAGAGAGAGATTAGAGAAACCACAATAGAGAAGATTAGAGAGAGTCTTTGAGATTCAATTGGAAATCCATTCAAATGAATCTTGCCTATTGTATTTGTAATCGTCTCGTTCATAGTGAAACAATCTTTTTCCCTGCCTTGGAGGACGTAGCTATCATATTGATAGTGAACCTCGTTAAATCTTGTGTGTTCATTTATTCGCTTTCTTGTTTTCTTGTGTGTGTGCTTGGTTGTTGTGTATTCTTGTTGGTTTTATCAAACGCTTCCGCATAACAAGTGGTATCAGAGCTACAGGTTAACACCGGGGTTAATCGCTTTTGGGACATGGCAACAACAACCTTAAAGATCGACAAGTTTACGGGAAGGAATAGTTTTGGGCTATGGCAGATAAAGATGAGAGCTTTATTGAAACAACAAGGTATCTGGAAACCATTGATTAAGGGTTTCACAACGACATCAAAAAAGGGAAATCTGACTGGTCTAACAGAGGCTGAGTTGGAATCTATGGAGGAAAGAACACATTCCACTATCTTGCTATGCTTGGCGAACGATGTCATCACAGAGGTTGCAGATGAAATCACGGCTGCAGGTTTGTGGTTGAAACTGGATTGCTTGTACATGACAAAGTCGCTCACAAACAAATTGCTATTGAAGCAAAGGTTGTTTGGCCTATGCATGAGAGAAGGTATGTCCTTAAAAGATCATCTCTCGCGACGCTTGTCGCAGGTTGTGAGCTGGGCTATTTTTTCCGCGACGCGCGAGGGCGATTTCTTCACTCGGTTTTATTTTACGACTTAGGGCTTGTATCTTAGACTTCATATAAATATGTTTTGTCATATTTAGGGCTTTTAACCACAAAAATACTAGAGAGAGAGATTAGAGAAACCACAATAGAGAAGATTAGAGAGAGTCTTTGAGATTCAATTGGAAATCCATTCAAATGAATCTTGCCTAATATATTTGTAATCGTCTCGTTCATAGTGAAACAATCTTTTTCCCTGCCTTGAGGACGTAGCTATTATTATGATAGTGAACCTCGTTCAATCTTGTGTGTTCATTTATTCGCTTTCTTGTTTTCTTGTGTGTGTGCTTGGTTGTTGTGGATTCTTGTTGGTTTTATCAAACGCTTCCGCATAACAAGTGGTATCAGAGCTACAGGTTAACACCGGGGTTAATCGCGTTTGGGACATGGCAACAACAACCTTAAAGATCGACAAGTTTACGAGAAGGAATAGTTTTGGGCTATGGCAGATAAAGATGAGAGCTTTATTGAAACAACAAGGTATCTGGAAACCATTGATTAAGGGTTTCACAACGACATCAAAAAAGGGAAATCTGACTGGTCTAACAGAGGCTGAGTTGGAATCTATGGAGGAAAGAACACATTCCACTATCTTGCTATGCTGGCGGACGATGTCATCACAGAGGTTGCAGATGAAATCACGGCTGCAGGTTTGTGGTTGAAACTGGATTGCTTGTACATGACAAAGTCGCTCACAAACAAATTGCTATTGAAGCAAAGGTTTTTTGGCCTATGCATGAGAGAAGGTATGTCCTTAAAAGATCATCTCTCGCGACGCTTGTCGCAGGTTGTGAGCTGGGCTATTTTTTCCGCGACGCGCGAGGGCGATTTCTTCACTCGGTTTTATTTCACGACTTAGGGCTTGTATCTTAGACTTCATATAAATATGTTTTGTCATATTTAGGGCTTTTAACCACAAAAATACTAGAGAGAGAGATTAGAGAAACCACAATAGAGAAGATTAGAGAGAGTCTTTGGGATTCAATTGGAAATCCATTCAATTGAATCTTGCCTAGTGTATTTGTAATCGTCTCGTTCATAGTGAAACAATCTTTTTCCCTGCCTTGAGGACGTAGCTATCATATTGATAGTGAACCTCGTTAAATCTTGTGTGTTCATTTATTCGCTTTCTTGTTTTCTTGTGTGTGTGCTTGGTTGTTGTGGATTCTTGTTGGTTTTATTAAACGTTTTCGCATAACAAGTGGTATCAAGAGCTACAGGTTAACACCGGGGTTAATCGCTTTTGGGACATGGCAACAACAACCTTAAAGATCGACAAGTTTACGGGAAGGAATAGTTTTGGGCTATGGCAGATAAAGATGAGAGCTTTATTGAAACAACAAGGTATCTGGAAACCATTGATTAAGGGTTTCACAACGACATCAAAAGAGGGAAATCTGACTGGTCTAACTGAGGCTGAGTTAGAATCTATGGAGGAAAGAGCACACTCCACTATCTTGCTATGCTTGGCGGACGATGTCATCACAGAGGTTGCAGATGAAATCACAGCTGCAGGTTTGTGGTTGAAACTGGAGAGCTTGTACATGACAAGGTCGCTCACAAACAAATTGCTATTGAAGCAAAGGTTGTTTGGCCTACGCATGAGAGAAGGTATGTCCCTAAAAGATCATCTCTCGCGACGCTTGTCGCTGGGCTATTTTTTCCGCGACGCGCGAGGGCGATTTCTTCACTCGGTTTTATTTTACGACTTAGGGCTTGTATCTTAGACTTCATATAAATAAGTTTTGTCATATTTAGGGCTTTTAACCACAAAATACTAGAGAGAGAGATTAGAGAAACCACAATAGAGAAGATTAGAGAGAGTCTTTGAGATTCAATTGGAAATCCATTCAAATGAATCTTGCCTATTGTATTTGTAATCGTCTCGTTCATAGTGAAACAATCTTTTTCCCTGCCTTGAGGACGTAGCTATCATATTGATAGTGAACCTCGTTAAATCTTGTGTGTTCAATTATTCGCTTTCTTGTTTTCTTGTGTGTGTGCTTGGTTGTTGTGGATTCTTATTGGTTTTATCGAACGCTTCCGCATAACAAGTGGTATCAGAGCTACAGGTTAACACCGGGGTTAATCGCTTTTGGGACACGGCAACAACAACCTTAAAGATCGACAAGTTTACGGGAAGGAATAGTTTTGGGCTATGGCAGATAAAGATGAGAGCTTTATTGAAACAACAAGGTATCTGGAAACCATTGATTAAGGGTTTCACAACGACATCAAAAAAGGGAAATCTGACTGGTCTAACAGAGGCTGAGTTGGAATCTATGGAGGAAAGAGCACACTCCACTATCTTGCTATGCTTGACGGACGATGTCATCACAGAGGTTGCAGATGAAATCATAGCTGCAGGTTTGTGGTTGAAACTGGATTGCTTGTACATGACAAAGTCTCTCACAAACAAATTGCTATTGAAGCAAAGGTTGTTTGGCCTACGCATGAGAGAAGGTATGTCCCTAAAAGATCATCTCTCACGACGCTTGTCGCGGGTTGCGAGCTGGGCTATTTTTTCCGCGACGTGCGAGGGCGATTTCTTTACTCGGATTTATTTTACGACTTAGGGCTTGTATCTTAGACTTCATATAAATATGTTTTGTCATATTTAGGGCTTTTAACCACAAAAATACTAGAGAGAGAGATTAGAGAAACCACAATAGAGAAGATTAGAGAGAGTCTTTGAGATTCAATTGGAAATCCATTCAAATGAATCTTGCCGATTGTATTTGTAATCGTCTCGTTCATAGTGAAACAATCTTTTTCCCTGCCTTGAGGACGTAGCTATCATATTGATAGTGAACCTCGTTAAATCTTGTGTGTTCATTTATTCGCTTTCTTGTTTTCTTGTGTGTGTGCTTGGTTGTTGTGGATTCTTGTTGGTTTTATCAAACGCTTCCGCATAACAAGTGGTATCAGAGCTACAGGTTAACACCGGGGTTAATCGCTTTTGGGACATGGCAACAACAACCTTAAAGATCGACAAGTTTACGGGAAGGAATAGTTTTGGGCTATGGCAGATAAAGATGAGAGCTTTATTGAAACAACAAGGTATCTGGAAACCATTGATTAAGGGTTTCAGAACGACATCAAAAAAGGGAAATCTGACTGGTCTAACCGAGGCTGAGTTGGAATCTATGGAGGAAAGAGCACACTCCACTATCTTGCTATGCTTGACGGACGATGTCATCACAGAGGTTGCAGATGAAATCACAGCTGCAGGTTTGTGGTTGAAACTGGAGAGCTTGTACATGACAAAGTCGCTCACAAACAAATTGCTATTGAAGCAAAGGTTGTTTGGCCTACGCATGAGAGAAGGTATGTCCCTAAAAGATCATCTCTCGCGACGCTTGTCGCGGGTTGCGAGCTGGGCTATTTTTTCCGCGACGCACGAGGGCGATTTCTTCACTCGGTTTTATTTTACGACTTAGGGCTTGTATCTTAGACTTCATATAAATATGTTTTTTCATATTTAGGGCTTTTAACCACAAAAATACTAGAGAGAGATTAGAGAAACCACAATAGAGAAGATTAGAGAGAGTCTTTGAGATTCAATTGGAAATCCATTCAATGAATCTTGCCTATTGTATTTGTAATCGTCTCGTTCATAGTGAAACAATCTTTTTCCCTGCCTTGAGGACGTAGCTATCATATTGATAGTGAACCTCGTTAAATCTTGTGTGTTCATTTATTCGCTTTCTTGTTTTCTTGTGTGTGTGCTTGGTTGTTGTGGATTCTTGTTGGTTTAATTAAACGCTTCCGCATAACAAGTGGTATCAAGAGCTACAGGTTAACACCGGGGTTAATCGCTTTTGGGACATGGCAACAACAACCTTAAAGATCGACAAGTTTACGGGAAGGAATAGTTTTGGGCTATGGCAGATAAAGATGAGAGCTTTATTGAAACAACAAGGTATCTGGAAACCATTGATTAAGGGTTTCACAACGACATCAAAAGAGGGAAATCTACTGGTCTAACTGAGGCTGAGTTGGAATCTATGGAGGAAAGAGCACACTCCACTATCTTGCTATGCTTGGCGGACGATGTCATCACAGAGGTTGCAGATGAAATCACAGGCTGCAGGTTTGTGGTTGAAACTGGAGAGCTTGTACATGACAAAGTCGCTCACAAACAAATTGCTATTGAAGCAAAGGTTGTTTGGCCTACGCATGAGAGAAGGTATGTCCCTAAAAGATCATCTCGATCGTTTGAATTCTATTTTACTGGACTTGCGTAATTTAGATGTTAAGATTGAGGATGAGGATGCTGCGTTGATATTGTTGGTTTCATTGTCAAGTAGCTATGAACATTTTGTAGAGTCTTTTGTGGTTGGAAAAGACACTGTGTCCCTAGAGGAGGTAAAGTCGGCACTTTACACTAGGGAATTGCGTCATAAAGCAACTGGTGATATGGTAGAGGATCGTGATTATTCTGCAGGTTTGGTAGCAAATGCTGAGAAAAATAAGGGAGATTCGAGTAGGGATAGGAGAAAACCTAGGTCGAAGGGCCCTAAAAGTAGTGATCTTTGCCATTATTGTAAAGAACCGGGTCATTGGAAGAGTGAATGTCCTAAGAAGGATGGTTCGGCTTCTTTTGCAAAACAAAATAAGGTTGACTACGATTCTGAGGAGGATTTAGCTCTAATTGTCCATGAGGAGAAACGCTTAGAAGATAAGTGGGTTCTAGATAGTGGATGTTCTTCACATATGTGTTCTGACAAGGAGATGTTTTCGACCTATAGCTTATGCAAGAGTAGTGTTACTTTGGGTGACAATACGGTGTGTGAGGTGGTTGGAGTAGGCTCTGTGAGGTTTAGAATGCATGATGGGAGAGTTAAGGATCTTAGAGGCGTGAGGCATGTTCCACAACTTAAGAGAAATCTTATATCTCTTGGGATGTTAGACCGTAAGGGTTTTCGATTCCAAGGAGGGGATGGAGTTTTGCGTGTGGTGAAGGGTTCTTGTGAGTTACTTCGTGGCGTGAAGTCAGGTGTGGGTAACTTGTATGATTTGAGGGTACGACACTGGCTAGAGATGATTCTGAGTTGAAGCTGCATTCTGGGTTGAAAAATGATGGTCTTGAGTGTGAGGTGGAGCTTATGGGGGCTTCTACACATGTTGAGGGGTCAGAGTCAACGAGAATGAGTTCAACAACCGGGTTTGAGAGTACTACTTGGGCTGAGGATGAGAGTGTCAACAGTGAGGTAGAGTTTGTGGGAACTTCTACACAACTGGTTGAAACTAAGGGTCATCAAGAAGAACAACCAAGGGTCTCTCAGCAGCAGATTGGTATGATAAGGTTCGGTCTATCGATACTTGTGTGCCAGCTTATAGCTATGGGATCTCGAGCGACATGTCTTTGCCAGGGAGTGTTGGGTTGAGAGGTGATTCTGGGAGAAGTCACCAAGAGGTAGCTAGATTGGAACTCCAGGAGGAGTTGCCTGCGTTCCAGTGAGAACGGGGTGGAGTGCTCCGGCGCGAGCATAGAAGAACTTCGACGGAAGTTCCCCTGCGCCAAGGGTGATTTGTTTTGGGTACTTAGACGTAAGTGCAAATGGCTCTAGTTGGAGCAACTGGCAGGGTACTGGCTCGTCTTGATTAAGGTGGAGCTAGTGTGTTTGCGGTTCAGTGAAGGCGATTTGATTTCGATGGGTAATAAATTGGGTTTCAGGTGAATGCGCAACATGGGTCTCATAGGCTGTGAGACAGGGTCGTTCATGATGAGTGGTCAGCGATCTTGGCGAGATTGGGTGAGACTCATATGAGGGCAAGCCTGGCATCGGGTGAAAGATGCATGAGCAGGAAGGGAAAGGAGTATCTCGCGTACTGTTGCAGAGGTACATGTTGTGTTGATGGTTTCGAGGTGGAGTTGTGTAGTAGATGCAAGTCAAGGTGGAGATTTGTGAGTTGTGACTTGCGCGAAGAAGGAAGGCAACGGCATGGTGCGCGAAGGAAGGAAACACAAGGGTCGCGAGTCGCGACCATCATCGCGAGTCGAGACGCCTGAGAGGTCGCGAGTCGCGATCTGTGGCGCGAGGTGCGACAGGTGCGTTTCTGAGCTTCGAGGCAGACTGCTCGTCGCGAGTCGCGACGCTTGTCGCGGGTCGCGAGCTGGGCTATTTTTTCCGCGACGCGCGAGGGCGATTTCTTCACTCGGTTTTATTTTACGACTTAGGGCTTGTATCTTAGACTTCATATAAATATGTTTTGTCATATTTAGGGCTTTTAACCACAAAAATACTAGAGAGAGAGATTAGAGAAACCACAATAGAGAAGATTAGAGAGAGTCTTTGAGATTCAATTGAAAATCCATTCAATTGAATCTTGCCTATTGTTTTTGTAATCGTCTCGTTCATAGTGAAAAACTTTTTCCCTGCCTTGAGGACGTAGCTATCATATTGATAGTGAACCTCGTTAAATCTTGTGTGTTCATTTATTCGCTTTCTTGTTTTCTTGTGTGTGTGCTTGGTTGTTGTGGATTCTTGTTGGTTTTATTAAACGCTTCCGCATAACAGTTCATTTGTTCTTTTGCTTAGTTTGTTCATTGAGGATGTTGTTTTGTTCATTGTGTTGAATGGTACGCACCATTTCGATGGTAGACTCGTGTCTACCATCTAATTTGCGCAATGAGAATAGTAATATATGTTAATGCCTTCATTTACCTTAGGTGTCAGCATGTCAACTCATATCATGTCCAACACGAAATGACACTTCGATATTTAATTTCACACCAAAAACTTGACACTTTTCTACGAAATAGGCAAATCTAACACTCAAACATCGGAATCCGAGTAGACACTTTATCCAAGTCTAAGTAACATAGAAAGTAATCCGACCCATCTAAACTAATAATGGCTTGGTTTGATCCAAAAATCCAAATGTTGACTCAACTTGATACGGACACAAATTCTGTATTGAGCCGACACTAACTCAAACCAAACCAGATACCATAGGCACGAAGGAAAGCCAAATTCAAAGGCAAACTAGAGTGTATCGCGCGATCACCATTCACGCATCTACTCACATGAGGCATGAAAATAACTCTTCAGGGTCCACTTTATTTTCATATGGACGGCGCATAGCGGTGGCAATTGCACAAACAGTTGGCCATACAGACAAAAACACCACAACTCTCAAATGGGACAAGCTTATAGTACTATAGTAGTATATACAACTAGTATTTGACATATCATGCATTGTTTTTGGATTGCAACCAATCTTTACCTACAGTCTAATGGTCATGAATTACCACATCTAGACTATTTAGGTAAATCTTAGAAAGAATATAGGGTAAGATGGAATATTTGAAGTAAACGTTAAACACAAATGTTCTATGAATCATGAGTGCAGTTATTACTTATTAGAAGGATTCAAAATTTCATCCAGTTCCAGAAAATCGGACCAATTTTTGATGTTCGATCTAAGCGGAGCTCAAAGTGGAGAAATTTTTAGTACAGTCCTTATTGTATGATAAAAAAGAGAGTTATTTGAGCCTAAAAGAATTAAATGAAAAAAGAAATATCAATATCATATTTTGAATTGAACCAGATTGGATTTGGACTTATTATATTTGTTTCGACTAATCTAATAAAAAGTTTCAACTTGATTCTAACCAGTCCATCCAATTTATACTACTAATTGATTATAGATAGTTAGGTACTATTAAGAAGTCCTAGCCCAATTGCACTGTCATTTTGACAATGACAACACTTAACCATCTCGACGTTTGAGCTTTGTTAAGTTCATATCGAATATGTGCAATTTTTTTACATGAAAAAATACTTCAGGTGGTACATTAAACCTAGAAAAAAAGTAGTATATTTGGTTGAAAAGATACTATATTAAAATTTAAAATGTAATTGTCTTAATATAGCTAATACATGGTAATAATATACTCAGTTTTTGTATTTATAATCTATTTATACTTCAATTTTTTTACTGAATATACCACCAAATATTGGCTAGAACAAAAATCTTTCATATTCAATGTGAACCTCGCGTTTCCTCCTCTCATAGTGGTAACTGGTAACTGATAAGCACACATCATCTAACACATATCTATCAGGCATCTTACATAGACAAGGCCACACTTGTGTCATAAAATGAGTTCCACTTCCTGCAATAATACAAGAAGACAAAAACCATATCTTTGTTTTTTTTTCCTCATAGCTGCACATTTGGTAAAATGTAAATTACCTCCTCTGTCGCAAAAATATTGCTACATTTGCCTTTTCACAGTTTACGAGATGCAACTTCAAACACCAATATCTTGAATTACATATATGAAAAAAATATAAAAATTATATATTTAGAAAATACAAATTGCGACGAATCAAATAAGATCCAACATGATTGTGTTTTTTCTTATGTA
Organism: Beta vulgaris subsp. vulgaris; assembly: GCF_026745355.1. Taxonomy (NCBI): domain Eukaryota; kingdom Viridiplantae; phylum Streptophyta; class Magnoliopsida; order Caryophyllales; family Amaranthaceae; genus Beta; species Beta vulgaris. Next base: position 370,094 of record NC_079206.1, on the reverse strand, counting down.
TATTAACTAAAAGACAGTCAAAGTTACCAACTGAATATTGCCAACAATTAAAATGTAACGACATTTTTGGGACAGAGGGAGTAGTTCAGAAGAGGGCAAAACAAAACATTATATCCAAAAGGGATCTTAATGGAAGTTTACTACCTAAAGTGAGGAATTTAATTCCTCATCTGGACCATTGCCTTAACTCGTTCTATTTTACTAAAGAACATCGTAACTTAATACTGCTTGTGATTTCCATCACTAGCAAAATTCCTCAGCCACATGCCATGCGTACTAGGTCCAACTACATTACTAATGCCTATAACAAAGTATCGGCTAGTTCTCGGCAAGCCACATTTAAAAGACTCGAGGGATCGTGGCTAAACGAAAAAAATGATTAGATGTACCTATTACACCATAATATATCACTCGTGTAGCTACAGTAATCAAGCATTTACGGATCTACTGGCCTTGACTCTTTAAGCTCTCCAGCATATGCCTCAGCCTGACATAGATATGAAGTATGTACTACCATCTTTTGTTCTATCTATAATATTCAAATATTGGATATTTCAGCCCAGGGTAGAGCTTTCTTTTCAGTAAAGCCTCGCATTACTAACACTTGTGGATGTAGCTTGGAACTCGCCATGCCTTCAAGAGGAACCCCAGCAAACCGGAGAGGACGACCACAGTCCGCTGGTCCCAACCTTACCAGCACCGAAGGTGTAATAATCAATGAACTTTCAAAACCAATTCGAAACTGAGAGGAACCTCACTCAAGCTTACCCAGGAGAAAGGCTTTGCAAGAAAGAAGATATCGACGTGTGTGTGTACATGAGCATTACTCCACTGCTCAGTAGCCATTGGTATATGACAACATCAGAGACAGGCTGCACATAATAAACCACTCCTCCGCCAAAGAAGAAGAGCCCCTAAACTGTATAAAAAAGAATTTGCATAGTAAGAATTTCCAAGTTGATCAGCTCTTCATTTTCCATTAGCTATATAGTCATCCTCCTTTTTCTAGTATTTTTTGGGTATCTTTCTTCTGGTTCCCTTGAGGTTTGAATATAAAATGCAATTACCTTAACGGCCCGTTTGGTAGTTGGTCATAAATGGTGGTAATGGGAATGAATTTGTGTGAAAATTTGTGAAAAATATCATTGTCCATTACCATGGTAATGCTAATTTATCCTAAAGTGTCCACTTTCCTTCTTGAATTTTCATTCCCATCCAATACCACCTTGTAGGGTGGTAATGAAAATTGCTTCCCCTTGGAGACAAAAACACAAGTTTAAGGGTGAGATTGCTTGTCCATGGAGAAAAAATGCCTCCCCATGGAGATTTTAAGGGTGCTTCCCTAATAAAATTACACTTAAAATTCATTCCCATTACCGCAATTTATTAACGACTACCAAACGGGCCGTAAGAGCCAACAGCAACCCAAATGCATAAGCACAAGATCAGACATAATTAGAAGCATTGATGCCTCGGCAATTCCACTAGTCCCATCAGGCCATCCTAAACCAACAAGAAGAAACAATTATTATAAACATGATCTTGCTACTCGATACGTGTACGTCAGCTTACAAAAGGTTATTTTTTCCCCAAGTCATTGTCAGTTGCATTTCTAAAACGTAAGGTATCCTAATCAACACATTTCTGCATTTATATAAGAATACTTTTTATTTTGATGACATTTAAAGCTGACTTATACACATCAAGATTAAGAAGCCAAGAACCTAAAAGCACCAAAACCAATTAGCAGAACATACTGCTATCAGCCTATCCTGCATACACTCCTTTTTCTTAACTGAGTGCCTTTCTTTCACTCCTTTGTCAGCGTTTATTATAGCAACAAGTCAACCCATTTTGGATCCCACGCGCTCTCTTTTGTACATAGAATGATAGAATGACTTTCACTAGTGGTAGAGCAAAAAATGGCAAAGTCTTAAAGTTTGGCACTATATAGTGAAAAGTTGCAGCTAGACATCTACAAAAATATATTAAAAGGCAATCTTATCAAAGGAGCGGTGTCATATCTGATATGAGACTCTTCTCAAGCTTCTAATATACATGTTTATGAACTCAATTAATAATATTAACAATGTATATCTACTATGAAGCAAGCACATGACCTTGAAATGAAATGTGAAAGTTTAACCACAAATCCACTACAATTTCAATATTTAATATTTCATAGTAAAACATAATAAAATCTTATGATTATATGTAATTATAAAGACATAGACAAGCTATTTGATCTCTCTCACTTTTATTAAGGTAACAACATTTTCTTACCCCAATTCCATTGAAATTGTTATTTTTAAAAAAAGCATGTTATCATGGCATAACGTCCATTCCCAATTTCTCACTAGACAAAAAATTACGACAAGCTAATAAATCAATCATGAAATATATGAATAATAATATATTTGATAACTATCACCCGAGCCAAAATCCTAGTTTGAAATGATAAAATGGTAATTTACCAGTATAAAGAGCACAAGTAGCCATGAATGTTATCTGTGAACATCAGAATATGCATTATATATGAAAACACAGAAAACCTACCACTCAAAATGATGCTATAATCTAATAGCTCGTGACATAGTTTCAGTACTGCATAATCATAATTCATAGCCAATCGTATAGTTTTAATTGAACATTATAAGCAATTGTTAGAAATTATAGAGACTATATATTCTTACAAAAGTTGCAAGAATAATATGGGACCAGACCAGGAGTCCAGTAGATCTGCATCTGCTCCATCCTTGAGAACTTTGCCCTCCTGATAGTTAAATAGCAGTGCTATTAAGGACTTGAGCATGTAAAATCGCAATATCAAAAGATAACTACTATACAATCAAACTAAAGAAGTTTCAGAGTCAAATTCAAAATTCCAAAATCCGACAAGAGTCAAAGGAGGTACATACCTGTACTATGCCTTGAAACACCATCATGATGCTCACATAGAGATTCTACTTGTCCCCTTCTCCAAATTTGATCTTGCACTGCTTGCATTCTGTTCCACTCCAAAATATTCCGTTAACCTTCTTCCAAACATATTCTACACATTAAACCCTTTGGGACCAGATATAGGAGCTTGCTAACAGTGTCTTTTGGGTTCAGATTCAGCCCTATCAAGTCTTGTGTCCAATCATCCGACTCCAAATTTTTGAACTCGGGGTTGGAACATCACGCTTACTATCCTTCATGATTTTGGGCAATTTTCAACTAATGTCCTTAACTTCTCCTAGAGTGTACCAAGAAAAGCACCATGTAAATCAAGACCAACAAGACGTTGACCAGATCGAGGCAATTCCTGCCAGCTATGAGCCCAAGTTCCTAACAGAGGTCCAACAGGTTGCAGTAGGAGTTACAGCCAGATGGAGATTCAGAACTCAAACTGATTGACTCTGCCAATTATCTCATCATCTGAGTTGTCCAGTTGCTCTCTTACTTTTATATATTCAAATCACAAGCTACCACATTACTTGCTGGATTTCTCATCTTGATTTCTTCAATTATCACATGCTCAATCATAATTGGGAGCATGGTACTACTCTGGCCGTAACTTCTAATTGACTAATTGGGTAATAAATAGACACAAGCATAAGAACCCAAAAAGGTCATAAAAAATTGAATCTTCCTGCTAAGTTCGAAAAGCAAAATAAATTGACACTACCAGGGTATATATTATGATACTCCAAAAATATTGAAAACTACTATTAAGCAACAAATTTGACACCAGAGACTATACAGAGAAAAGAAGGCCTTACAGAAATCTGCGTAAAGTTTAGAGCTAGTCTGCTGAAATAATCCTCACCAGATGATGTAATATTTGTTTCATCATAGATCAAGTATTCACTTTCTTCTCCTGCTTCCATTTGAAGCAGCAGATCTTTGTTGGGGCGACCAAACTTCTTGAGCATAAAGCACTGCTGATACTTGAGCACTGCGCAACAGCAGTCAGCAGCATCTCTTCATTCTGCTTCAGTGCTTAGCTCTGAGTTTTTTAGTTCAATCTGCTTCGCCAAACATAATGAGGTTTTTCTGTAGGTTACTCCAGCACTTTTTATTCTAAGACCATCTTGAAGCTCCTCAACTAATGTTCTTTAAAAGGTTTGCTTTGAATAAGAGCTGCATTTTCACACTGTCATGAGCAGTTAGCTGCTAATCTTCTTTGTCAACTCAGTGCCATTCAAATTGACTTGTTGTATTGCTCTGGCAACTTCTTTCCCTCTTTTGGCTCAACAATTTCTTTTCTAGGCTCATTTCTGAGACCATCCAAATTGGCTTCCACATCTCCGAGCTTCATAGACTGTTGTTTTTTCTTCTTCGTCCGCATCTGTACAATATTTGTAATCTACAGCTCTTCTACTTCAATTTGCCTCTTCAACTCTTACCTCTTAACTCTTCTGAAGCACTCTGTTAAGTGCATCAATGTTTTCCTCAACTTCTGAATTGGCAAGAAGATGCTCCATCTTTCTTCATGCACTTTCATCTCCATTCTTCATGCACTTTCATCAGCTATCCCACAACTGGACACATGTTTGCCAAAATCTCTACAGTTTTGTCGGGGTCCGCAAAGAGATATTGAGCTTGAAGGGGTGACAGTGGTCCTACTGCTTAATAAAAACGCAACATATGTATACATATATGACAAAATTGTCAACCCAAAGGTAGCCTAAAAATGCAGTCTTTTCATCCTTCTTGCCCAGAAAAAGGTCATGACAAGCAACCTTATGAACCAAAATCCGGGAGCTGGTTGCATCTAAGGATATTAGAATATCATTCTTTGAAGACACAACAGAAAAGTGTCCATCAAAAAGGACTCCAAGACTACACAGTGAAGGTGACCAAGACTCAGACCATAGATTGCAAATTTGTTCTCATTTTTGTGCTCGGATCCATGGTCAGCACAACTCAACTGATAAATTTTCTTACAAGTCATCTGAAGGTTTTTAAAGCCTCATAAAACTATTGTAACATCTTGTTTGGTACAAGATAGTAAACCAAAAAACTCTCATTAATTTGTGCATATTTTACATGGCATGACCTTTGTGGATATCCATGGTAATGCATCTTAAGTCGTAATGTGTGTTTCTTCTATTGGTTTCATTACCACCCATGCCCACACCTCTAGGTCGTAGTTATGAGTGTAACAATATTCAATGATGAGAAGCAATACCCTCACCCTATTAAGGGGAATTGGAGATGCACTACCTGGGGGCTTATACATGGGAAAATATTTGTTAAAAAGTACAAAAATATTTCATTAATATCCCCCTTATTTTTTACTACCTCCGTTTTCATATTACTTGCAACAAAGGGTTATTATTTGTGAGAGATAAAAAATTACTTTGTTGCGATTAATATGAAACAGAGGTAGTACGAGTAAGTATCACTAACTTCTGAACTGTCAATATCCTTTCATGCTAGTACCATATAATCACACTAGAAAAGTTCAAGAATCACAAAAGCATCTCACTCACATCATAGTGAACGCTAATCCATAGCTTGACATACATTACATGATCTTTGTTTTGCTGCTTTATAGAAATGTTAGTTCACACTTTAGACCCTCATGTAACAAAGAAAGATAGTATACAATCCTATCTTACTTATCAACATTTTGACCAAGTTCATTGATTCTCTTAACTCCACTAATTCAGAATGTATAGTCTCACTTGTTCTTGGAGCATAATTTGATAAACAGTGTCAAAAAAAACCCAGCAACTTGTTACAGAAACATATATTCATCCGCAGTGTCAAAAAGTTCCACAAACACACATGCTAAACATTTCAACATTACCAAATACTCAAATAGACCTAAATTCATATCATAAACACATTCAAAAACAGGGAAAATTGAACAGATTATACCAAAATTAACATCAATCATATTATTAATAGCCGAATGAATAAAAGTCAGAATCTTTAGACATGATCCCTTGTATACCACAGTAAAACACACACAAAAAAAATGTTGGTAGTAGCTTGGAGATACGATCTTGATGAAATATTGAAGGAAAAACCTCAAAAATTAAAAGCTAATCTTCCCCACGTTTCTTGGGCTTCCGATAAGTTTCTTCAAGGTGTTTGAAGGTAGCCATACCATTATCAGCGAGCTTCCTGATGTTAGGAACGTTGTAGTTTTGCGCGATGTACACACCAAATACTGTTCCCAGAATTAGTGAGAAGCTTGATTTTATTATCCCAGCCATGAATTTTTGTTTAGGGTTTTCAAAAGAGGGATATTGGATTTCAGAAAGATCGTTGTAGTTAGTGGAGTAATTAGGTATTAGTTTTGAAAGTTTCTTGGTCTCTACAAGATCTCTCTTTTGCTGTTCTTGCTTGTCTGGGGGAGATTAGTTGGTGATTCCTCTGCCAAGAGACTAGACAAAGACTCCTTTCAGAATTTGATGGTAGAAAATTTTATTTTCAATTGACCATATAATGCTGAATAAAACTCTTATAAGATTTATTTCCAATAATTACTTTTTAAAGTTAAGTTTTTCTAAATAACAATTTTATAAAAACTATTTTTTTCCTGAATCACAAATCATCACCATTATGGATTTGTCCATGAATGATGAATGTGTTTGAAATTAATGAACTTTCATCCTTGAATTTTTTGTAAGTCTAATCTCTTTAAAGTTTTATTTTTACCTCTTCCTTATCTATATTCCACCATTAAACGTTTTCGTCTTTTTCAACAATTTTTTAACATCATCAAAACACACCTCACAATCAAATCATAGGTGTAAGTTCTCTCATATTTCTTTCAATTTATCTGCCCTAGTTGTTGAGATGTCGAGCCTAGGGCTTGTTTGGATTGAGTGTAATATATTAAGCATGTAAAAAAAGTCAAATTAAGGAAAGCATGGTGGTTAGAAGTGATTATGAAGTGGAATAATTGGTGATAAGAGAGATAAGCTAGTGATGGTAGGAAGAAAAAAGGAATGGATAGGGGAATTGTTACTCTCATTATGGGGGTAATACTTACCCACCACCCCATATAATAATTGGAGAAGGTATTGTGTCAGACCGTCCGACCATAACATTTGGTTGGACGACTTTTTAGTTGGTCTCAATTTTTTTTCAGTTGGTTTAAAAAAAAATTCAGTTGGTTTCAACTTTTGTTCAGTTGGTTCCAAATTTTTTTCAGTTGGTTTCAATTTTTGTTCAGTTGGTTTCAAATTTTTTTCAGTTGGATGTCTTTTAAGTTCAGTTACTTATCTTATTGTTTCATTTACGTGTTTTATTCTAACTGAAAACAAAACTTAAGTAAATGAAATAAAATAAGTTCTAATTGAAAGTAACTTACCTCTAAATGAAAGTAACTTACCTCTAAATGAAAGTAACTTACGGTCTAAAATAAACAAAGAAGTACATGAGTTCAAAGGAAGATCATCATGTTAAAATAAGGCAACTTCTATCAGCTGCCATAAATAACAGGAAAAAGAAAACTATACCTGGTAGAATAAACATTTCAAGAACACAAAATGCAAGAAAATGGAAGCATACAACATAAATTTAACATGATCCAAGACATCGCAAGTCTGAAATCTAAAATCCCAAATATTATTCAAGCAACCCCAAATTAACTACATGGTACACAAAAATGAAAATAGATACAACCCAACAATGAAATAAACAACAATTAACGACAATACCTCCAACAATATGGATTTGAAGATGATGTTTCATTTGCACTTGAATCTCCAACTGAAAATCTACCACAATGGAAACCTGGTACAATCTTTTGGGTTCTTACCAGGGGTATAAGTGTATACCATGGAGTATGCAGCTGGGATGATTCAGATTCAGGTTATCCAATGCCCGCCGGGACGGAGTGTCTTAGCCGTGTGGGTTATCCATATTACCATGTGTATTTCTCGATGGTTGATGCTATTTGCGGTCGTCCGACGGAAAGTATTGGGTCAGACGGTCTGGCCCAATACTTTCACTAATAATTGTCACCCTCATTTGGAGGTAATAACTTCTTCTTCCCTTCCTTCTCATCACAACAAAATCACATTATCCATTTACAACCATCTCAATTCACCTTCATTTTTCCTTTATTAAGGTGGTTTGACTGTTATTACCCCCTTAATCATCTTATAAAACTTTTTAAAATTGATGAACTTTCATCCTTAGTTCTTTTTAAACTATAATCTCTTTCAAATTTTACTTTTACCTCATCCTTGTCCATAAGTTATCGTCTTTTTCAACAATTCTTTAACATCATCAAAATCCACCTCACAATCAAATCTTAGGGGTAAGCTCTCTCATATTTCTTTCAATTTATCTGCCCTAGTTGTTGAGACGTCGAGCCTAGGGCTTGATTGGATTGAGTGTACTACATTAAGGGGGTAAAAAAAAGAAGTCAAACGAGGGAAAGTAGGTGGTTAGAAGTGATTATGAAGCGGAAGATGTGGTGATATAAGGGATAAGCTGGTGATGGTAGGAAGAAATAGGAATGGATAGGGGAACTGTTACTCTTATTATGGGGATAATAGTTATACACCACCCTCTAGAGTAATTGTCACCTTTTAACGTCGATACTTGCGGTTAAGAATTCCAATCACCACATGTTTTCTAATTCTTTTAGTAGGTTTTGAGGGTGATTAGAGTGAGACCCGAAACCACAAAGAACATGTGAGAGATAGTGCGTGCTCGGCAATAATAGTTATGGTGATATCTATTAGCTGTGGGATTAACTATTAGCTGTGTTGATAGATGTTAATGGTTAGCATTTAATTTCTAGCTGTTAGCTATCAAAATAACGATATAAAATATTAATGTTTGGTAAAAAAAGTTGTTTTTCAAATACCACTACCTAGAGAAAACACTAATAACTACCCAAAAACTTGAACCGAAAGGACCCAAACACTCGCTTGATAAGGTGGAAGGTTGTAGTTATGTAGGTAGTATTATCTATTATCTTGCAAAAATTTGTAAGAAGTTGGCTTAATTCCTCTCGTGTCGAGGAATCAGGCGGGAGAGATCAGAGATGTCGACGAGAAACTTGTACAAAAACCCTTCTTTTGCCTACAAAAAAGCTTACAGCCTCTCCTCCGTTCTTCAAAATCTTCAAAGTTTGCTTCTCATTTCCTCCCTATTTTCAATCCAATTTCAATTGAATCACCGAATCTTAACTAATTAACTTTGTTCTTCGTCATCTCTTTATGTTTCTCAATTGTCAGCTTATAACATCATCACCGGAAATGCACCGCCGCCGACAAACGAATCTCCGGCAGCTGCCGTCGACGATTCTAGGCCCCGCGCAAAACGAAGTTGTCACCGGAGACCTTCACCCTCGTCGATCAAGCCACAACAAGTCGAATTCGATGATGGTCCTATGTCTCACGATGATTACATCCATTTAAAAAGGTGAATTCTGCTTTTTTAGTTTTGTTTTGTTTGAAATAATTGAGTTGAAATTTGAATATATTGGAGTTCGGAATTTTGATTAGGCAAGAAGCGAGCTCATCGCAGGGTTACGAAAATTTAACCGCAGATTCTCTGGTATGTATAATGCTGCTTATTTATGTGCATTATGCTACTTATCTTTGATTCATATGTTATCGTTACGTCGTTTATATTGAATTGTCTGAATTGCTCAAAATCGCATTTGTCTTTAGCTAAGCTCATTTATTCGCATGATATTTAATTATGTTTGGTTTTCAAATTCGTGCAGTTGCAGCAGGGATCCTCTATTTCTGCTCTACCGTTGGTGGATTATGGGAGTGATAGTGAGTATTCATTTATATACCTGTATGCAAATATATTACTACTAAACTGAAACATTCCAGGATCCGTAGTATTTCGACCATGATATATGGACATGATTTGTTTTCTTATTAGTTCAGATTGATACACTCAGGTTGAAGGAAAAAAAGGAATTGTGGAGGGGGGGGGGGGGGGTGGGGGAAGGGTACACGAAATGTTTTTCTAGCTGTTATGCTAAGAGGACATAAGATTGTTTTCATATTGAATAATTCAGCTGGCTGAATGCTGTACCTTCTTCATGCTTTTTATATCTTGTTTTTGTGAATTGGGTTTAATGTACAATTATGCTTGCGCTCTCATACTGGACTTCTCTCCAGTATGCTCACTACATTAACAACTGTTATGTGCTTCTATTTGCTTATTCTGGTGCTCCAGGCAATGCAACAAAACTGATGACCGGATTATGTTTAATGTGGACTTGTCAGTCTCAAGTTTCTCTACTGAACATTTGCACCTTTCAATATACTTCTATGATACTTACATGCTATTATGCATTATTCACCAAAGTCTCATATGCTTTTAGATAGCTTTATATGGTCATGTACTCAGTGTATGTTTCGGGTTTTCCAAAGTCTTTAACGTGAAGAGTAGAAGCTAGGGAACAGAGGCTATTGACTGTTTTGCTTTCTATTTTGCCTTGTGTGTTACTACCTTCTAATAGTTCTCATCTCTGTTTTCCACTTTATTATCAGGTGATGATAGCCCTTCTATGTCAAAAGAGATATTTGGACTGTCAAATTTAGGTGTCATTTCGATCCTTTTACTTGACAGCTTCTTGAGTTTGAAATGTCGATTTACTTTTCCTGCTTGTACGCTTTGTTTTGTGTCTTCTATTTTTACTTACTAATTATTTCATCAACTCTTTTCTGTTGAAAGATGTCATTTTTTCCTTTGTGTTCTTAAGAAAAGAGTCACTACAACGTCTATAATGTTTCATAAGCTAAGGTGTTGAAAAATATACTAACTATTAAGCATGAGTTGATGTAACTCTTCTATCAAGGGAGTCAAGGGAGCATTTGTTAGTTTCAAACAGGAGAATGTCTCTTGGTACTAAGAAGTGTTCTGATAATACCACTAGAAGGTTTCACACTTCACAGTACCTTGAAAGGTTTTATAGTACATGACTTCCATCACAATTTTGTAGTGTAAAAACTGTACCACCAGACTACTTCCTTAGTTCTTGGTACCACCACAAACTAGCTACTGAAACACTTCCTAGTAACACCAAAATATATTATGAAGAACTTTCCAGCATTTCATAAGAACTTTCTTTAAAAAAAAAATTCTAAATATTTTTGTAAACAATTAAAGTATATACTTCTCTAATAGTGATGGAGGTTAAGACTAGAGTTAATTGGATCTATTAGATTCGACTTTGCAAAGTGCATGTCCGTTCCAAAATATTTAGGGTTCTTTGGAGCTAACATCCAGTATAGACTTCTAAATTTTTGAGTCCAAGTCTAGTCATATCTAAAATTTCAGATCAAGAGCTTTATATTCCCATTTCTTCCTTTTCTTTATCAAAACATTGAAATCTAATTCGGCCCAATAAATTTATGAAAATATAATTATGGAGATGGTAAAAATAAATAAAATAAACATATAATAACAACATCTTAATATTTGTATGCACTCATTTTTCTTCAAACTTTGGTCTTAAGATTGGACATTAGACTCCAAAAGGTCAAGCCCAAAATATTTTGGACTCCGAAATTTGAATCCTAGTCCAGTTTAGTCTGATTAGTTTGGACTGATTGGACTTAGACCTCTTGACCACGTACATCCCTAGTTAAGACTTCATCTATCAAGTATATTATTAAAAAAATTATGTTACATTGATATAATAAAATCTTTGTGATTAGTTTTGTGCTATTACAATCGTAATGCATGCAATAGCACCCACAAGATGCTCCTTAACTTTTCTAAATAAGTATAATGTCATGGAATAGGCCTAGTTTTATCAAATGTAATTATAATTTCCGGATGGATTCAAGTAAGCTCTTACTGCAACGATTCTAGAGGTATGGTCAACCCCACACTCTGCGTGGCATTTCAATCTACTCATAGGGTCTAAACACAAGGCCGAAGGGTGTATTTTAATGTGTCCTTCTCACGTGATACTTTATGTTTCAACCAAGACACTACAAATACATATCAGACACTGTAAAAGCTCTCATAGACACCATAATCTTAATATAGACACTAGATCTTGCACGATAGGAACTTGGAAAGAGAAGAAAAGGGGCATGTGATCAAATTTTTTTAACAAAAAGATCCCCTTCTAGGAATTTCATATCCAAGCACAGTGCTGGATTGAATATTACCCCAGATTTCTTGTTGCTGACTTCAAGCTGAACTGAAAAGTTTTAATGCACAGAAATATTATGAATGAGAAATCTAGAGTCTAGCAACATGATATTCTATGTTAAAAGCTTATCTTTCGTTTTAGAATTTATGTTCTTTGTTTGTATCTTTTGTGAGTGTTGAGCTCCTCTTGAGTGTATGATTTTATTCGCTCACTAACAGCTTTTGTACTTATATTTAGACAATGTGGAGCAAACTGATTCTATAAAAACTAGAAGTGAGCAGCGATTCCCTCTATCTGGAGAACCTGTTTGTGTTGTCTGTGGTAGATATGGGGAGTACATATGTGATGAGGTATGATGTAGAATTAAGATCAAGTTCGTATGTTATTTGTATGCCATGATTTTTTTTGCTAGTCTTGCTTATATGTGGCTTTCTTTGTGACTTAATGGAACTTTTTGGGGTAAATTATTTCCTGGCAGACTGATGATGATATCTGTAGCATGGAATGCAAGGCAGAGCTGCTAAAGCAAAAATGTGGTGACCTTTCTGAGGTGACATTCTGTCTTTTTATGAAGCTCCTGGAAAGTGTGGAGACATATTTCTAAAACAGAAATCTGATATTAGCAGGGTGGTGTTAACAGTCAAGCTCCAAATATGGCTACATATAAACCTGAAGGAACTTTTGTACTGGCAGAATCAGGGGAAGATACTTGGGACTTTGATCGTAATCGATGGTCTAGAAAGAGATCTTGTCTATCCACTTATGAATGGTAATTTTTTTCACTCGTAAAACTTTAATTTGTTTCTCCCTAAATTTTTTTAACATTCGTTGGCCACGGAAGTTGGAAGAACCTTATAACTGGAAATTAGTTGTATCATTTAATTATTTGTATGCTCTGATCAGACTTACAGATAAATTAAAATTCGGTAACAATCTCTTTATGGCACATTGACACATCTAGCTTCTTGCTTTTGAAATTTGCTATCATGATCATGATGTATTGAGAAATGATGTTCCCTCCATTCCACAGCATTGGTTTTGAACTTCTAACAACGTATTTTTCTTATGTTTGTGCATCTTATATATTATGTTTTGATTGTCCACTCTTTCTTGTAGCTGGAAGTGCAATAAACCTGGTCATCTTGCTGACGATTGTTTTGTAACCAGACCTTCTGTTCAACCTCTTAGTTTGACTCAAGCCTGTAGTCAGGTGCTCTTTCTGCTGCTGCTGTTTCTTTCTTTGTTGTCTTCTCGCTTCCCCCCCCCCCCCCTGCCTTTGTTCTTTGTTTGGTGGGTAGCATGTATCCCATGATGACTATGCATGCCACAATTATTTTCTGTGCTTGAATTCCTTTTTCTACATGTAGGGTGCACTTGAGCAGAAGAAATCCATGTTCATACCTGCAAAACTTCGTGACTTGTACCGAAGGTTTGTGTCTGTTGTTATTCTAGAATGTTTCTGTGCTCTCTTTGGTATTTGTCTTTTCCTTTCCATCTATTTGCTTCAATGTTTCTACTATCCGAGAACTATTTGTTTTTTTTATGAGAGTCTCAGTGGCTTCCTGAAGGTGTGAAATAACTTATTCCCTTTTAAGTTTCCTTCCTTACCTAACATCAGACCCATAAAGATTTTTACATGAAGATGTCACTCACTTTTAGCTGCCCTTTGTCGGGGAAACTTCTGACCCTGATACTTGATGATTAAATGATCTTTGGCTGGCTGGATCCTTCAGGTTATGGACCAGATTTTAGCCATTATAATAAAGAACTAGAGATGAAACAGGTCAAATCAACCTAGAATAAGGTGAAATTACATATAAATTGCTATTGCCTTGTATATTGGTAGATAAGAATGATCTATATAACAGAGCAGGTTTCTTCCTGTCTAATACTCACCCCGTCCCACAAGGTTTTTCACACTTCTATCAAATGGATGTCCTTAATTGTTTCTTGCAAGTGTTTCTATGAGCTAAATAAAAACCTTCACTCTCTTTTTACCCCTCTACTTTCTCTTACTTGATCTCTCTCTGCCCACGGAAAATTTTTATGTTCTACTTCTATTACTATTCTTTTCATTTTTATTATAAAGTATAAATCAACTATAAGTCTAAAACATCTTGTGCCTCGCCTATATGCACCCTTAATAATGTGCCAAACCCTATTGTGAAAATTAGTTCTGGATAGAGGGAGTAATGATTATGGAAGTGAGAAAAAAAGGTTATTGACTTTTCTCTCTTGTTTTAAGCACCTATTGGTGGGCCACAGCCCATATGGATAAGAGCGCAACACAAATATGGGGTAAAAGGACTTTTTGAGGTAAGAATGTCCTGAGCAGCATCTATACTTTGGTAAATAAGGTCAAAGAGCAACCAAAATTGCAAGAGATGAGAACAAACCATCTCGTTCTGAGCATGTGAAGTTGATTGAGTGATGCTTGAAAAGTGGAACTTACTAGTTACTGGCATGTTTTTGCGAGTTCAGGGAAGATGCATAGTAATTCATTGTAGAAGCCACAAAGTGGCAAGATCAGTAGTGATGGCTCCAATATGATGCTTGCTTGTTTGAGCTTCTGTGACGTATGGATTCTTATGATTATATAATGAAGAGATAAGTTGAGGTTGGAATGATCATTTGACTAGTATCGACTTTATAAGATCCTTGATCTGGAACAATTGATGATGTTGAAAGCAATTTTTATGGTCATCCTGGCTTTTGGGAGCAGCTCCAGTCCATAGAAGCTTCAACTGGTGGTATGAAAATTTGGATGGAAATGAGGCAGCATGGGTTTTACAAATCTTTTAACTATACTATAATCTGCTGAGTAGCAAACTAAGTGTCTACCGTTGGGGACTTTTATGAGAGTATTGTGTGGCAATGAAGGAGCCTTTTCTTTTCAGAAGCTGTCTGTTGGCAGGCTAACTGGCTTTGCTTTAGTTTATTTATGTCTGATTAGCCAAATGGGTAGGATACCCCTCCCCCTCCCCCATTTTAGATGAATAAACTTATGGTGGCAATAAGGTGCGTGAAAATGCTTTGGATCACTATTGAATCAAGATCCTTTTGGTACTTATAACCTATTCCTACAAATTTTTCTTCGCTCCAGTTATTGCTGTTGCTGTATGTTTTGTTTGACCCCCCCCCCCAACTGAATTTGATTCTTTAGAAACATCTAATCTCTGCATTTTCTCATTTGTTCTCTTCTCCCTCATTCTCCTCACTGCCATCTTCACTTTTGCTGGTGTTATGTCTATTAGCCATTCCTTCTGCCACTACCTTCTGTTAACCCTTGGCACCACTCTATTATAATTTACTTTGTTATGAGAGGGAGAACATGGATACATGCACTTAGAAGTTACCATCACAATGGAACTTCAAATTGTTCTTTGATTAGACTATTCTGTTATTGGCATATCAATGTATCTTACAATATAAGGGGGGATGGAAAGGATAAGCTTAATGAGGATATATCATCTATACTAGCAGATTCATACCAAAGCAAGGGCAAGATCGAGATCTAAGATCTCGTTTAGGTCATGTAAACTGGGAGCACATTCATGTTCAAATGTATCCTGAAGATGTAATTTTTTTTTTGAGGGGGGGGGGGTGAATGTGCATATTGCATTGCTGTAATTTTAAAGACCGAGGAAATAAAATATGAAAAGGTTCCAAGTGCAAAGAGAGAATTCCAGATCTTTGAAGTTGAGAAGATTACAAATGTTGAGATTTTCCAGAGAGGCTAGTATTGAAATATGGCAATGACTACTGATATGTTTTTTGTTGATCTGATAGGCAGCTCTGCAACCACCTGGGAGAATTTAGATCCCAATTGAAATTCCAGAAGAACAAGAAATCCATTGCCTTCCATTTCCACAATTTTCCATGCCATGTTTGACACACTCACAATTCGCCATGTCTTCATTCTTGTATATGCTGTTACTCTTCATAAAATTTGGGTTCCACAATCTTAATGGTTAGGTGGTTGAGAGAGCGTAACTGATTATCTAATGAGTGGGAGAGATTTGCAGTTTCTAGAATTGCAAAGAGCGGCAGTAAAGAGGAAAGTAAGAGGAGAGGGAAAAAAGGGAAAAAGAGGAGAGAGATTAGACATTTAACAAATAAAAAATGAAGAAAAAAACCAAAAAAGTTGGATATAAAACTAATCTGATGACATTTAGGACTTATGTATGTATGTTATTGCATTGAGCTTTTTAATATACCTTGTTGTTATCATATTTAAGACAGGACTATAAAATGTCATTTTCTGGTTACCTTTTTATTGAAGTGCCTAGTCTTTTCCAGCTCTTATCTTAAATAGGATACTAAAAAAAGATGTTGTGAAGGGTAATTAGCTGGTTTGTTTTTTCTCTTTTTTTTTGGTTGATCTGTTCAAGTTTAAAGTTTAAAGTTCAAACTTTGTTGCTTGGTAGTTGGTAGCTTATTCATCTTTCAGTTTATTCATCCTCTAATTCTTCCATGTGGATTTTTTGTGTTTGATGATCATGTGCAATTTCCTTTGTGCATTTGACCTTACTGTTAATGTCATGTTTCAGATGCCATCAGATTAGAAAAACCATGGTGAATGCCAAGTGCAACGAATGCTGCAATTCCGTCTCCTTGGCGACATGCCTTGATTGCAGCACCATAATTTGTGACAGGTATGCAAGAGTTCTGGTCACGTGCATAATTTGAGGTTACTTTTACATAAGATGTTTTATATGATCTGTTTACCTCAGATGGTAACTCTAAAAGTTCTTTGATCTGCCGAATCAAACCTGAACTAACATAATTTTTTACTGTCATATCTTCAAATGACTTCCATGAAGGTTGCACGAGTTCTTTGCATATTTCTTCTTATTTCCCTGCTCATATGCTCTGTGTGTAACTTCTTTCTTGTTTTTTATCAGTTGAGATGTAAAATGTCCTTTTGAATCCCATCCTGTGCCCCAACTCCTTCTCTTTAGTAAAGATTGTTGATGTGTCAGAAAGAGAAGGGATGCGGAGACATGATGAGACACAGAATGGGACAAGAAATCACAACTGCTTTTTTTATCTATTGGTGTTGAGCATAAAAGATTGATTTAAGCATCTTAGAGGGTAGTTGCTGGTTAGTTCTTGCTATATATGTGGAGTAATCTAGTACTTCTATGAGAATACGACCTCATTTTTATGGCACAACAGGATTCCGACAATGCTTTGTCCACTGACATTGAGAATTTTTGCAGCGCAGGCCACCTGTCTAGGCACATATCTGCTCATCCTACACATCATCACATATATTCTCATAAACTTAACCGCTTGGTAAGTCACTAGTTTACAATAACAAACCTGTTACTCATTATATACCTCCCAGGTGTACTACCTATCTTCAGCTGTTATTGTGCTGCTTGAGTGTTGCAACTTTAAATTTGCAACAACTGATACGATATGAATGACTGTTCCTCACTTCCTCTTGACTAATGTGGACTGTTCCTCTTGACTCTTCTGACTTTCTAAGTGCAGATTATATTGTAAGTTTTGTGTTGTGTCATGTGTGCTTTCCCATGTCTTCCTTTTCTTGTAGTTTGTCCGTAAAGTGACAAATTCAGCTCCATGTTTTGGTGTCTTACGTGGTCTAATATAAGAGAATTCTTGTCGAAAGAAGTCTGAAATATTTTGCCTTGCTTATACAGCTACTGGAAGACAAGGGCTCTTTTTTGTCTTTCTTTTTTGTGTGTGTGTTTTTCTGGCTGTCGTATTAGTGAAAATGAAGTCAATTTTTAAGTGAACCATACTTCGTTATCCAAACATATTAATTACACAGTTTTGTTGATGTTACTTTCTTTTTTACAGTTAGAATAATTTTGTTGGACACTTTATGGCTTATGCTTTCAAATTTCTTGTTTCCTGGAAGAATATATCATGCATGTTATGTGAAAAATAAAAATGAAAACATCAGGTCAGGCGTGTATCAGAGGAATTTGGTTTTCTATGTGACAATAATGCTTCTCCATCGATGCTAGCATCCTTCTGGTAGCTGGATCTTTTTTTTATCTGAACGAAAGGGAATAAATGTCCTGCTTTCTAACTAACATTCCTTGCAAAAGTTAAGGAAGATAATATTTTAGTATGTTGTCATGTTTTGGATTATTGAGATAAGTCCTGCTTTTCCTTCCGTATAGGTCAAATGCTGTAAGTCAACATGTGAAGTAACTGATGTCAAGGATCTTTTAGCTTGCCACTACTGTTTTGACAAGGCCTTCAACAAGTTCTATGACATGTATACTGCGACATGGTATTTTCTCTTTTCTATACATTGTTCCTCCGAGTTCTACTATTCTGATTTCTGGAACAATATATTAAGAGTGAGTATGTCTTGAAGTTCTCGAGTACTTTTGATGATAAAAAATGCTTGAATTTGGCAAGGGCCCAGAAGCTAGTCTCCTGTCCAAACTGGTCCCTGCATGTTCTGAGTTTTATATTTGGCTTAGTCTATCAGGTTATGAAATATCTGGCAGCTGGAAATGAGCACAAATGCTGTCTTGTTGTCAATGACAAAAATATGAAAACTTATGGGTGGCTCTGCTAGCATGTAAGACTTAGATTAAAAAAAAAAATCTCACTATTCCAAAACAACAATACACCTCTTGATGTCACTGCTTCATTTTAACAGGTTAAGAATTAAGACTGCATATCTCTATCCTTTCAAAAATCTTGCCTTATTAGGTCCCTGATTCCTTGCAATGATGTTGTTGACAATATGATCACCTATATTATCGCACTGAATTTCAGTGTTTGGTTTTGCTTTTGTTGGTCCAACTTATAGTGCTTTGCTTCTTGTCAAACACAGGAAAGGTGCTGGACTTGCAATCATCTGGGGTTCCATTTGCTGTGAGGACCATTTTGAATGGTTAGTATTTGAGTGCTTTACAAGTTTACCTGTACCAGAAACCAGATTCAGTCTTTTGAATCTCTTTACAAATTATATCCAAGTAACCCCTCTTTTATCTGTCAATTCAGGCATAGGATGAATTGTTTGAATGCAGATGTAGAAGATGGTGCATACATTTGTCAGCGAGGTGCCTGGAAAGGAAAAAATCTACAACTCAGCGACTTCATATTTTGATAGTCTTGCAATCACTTGGCCAGATAGGCAGATACAATGGTCAGTGGACAATCCTTATTCATATCAAAAATCGAGAATACCAGGGACAGGGACATGATCTTGGTCGAGATTCAATAAGATGGCACGTTCTTGGGTATGTCAACTGAGGAGATCAGCGCACTTGCATATTTCAGCGCAGAAAAGCTCATTGTAGATTCTTGGGATACACGGGCTTTTCTAAATCCAACACGAATCACTGATTTGCCACATAGTTCATTTCACCTTCAATAGCAGATTGAGATATCATGCTCCCGTACGTAGGATCTATTTGCCGCATTGATCCAGGGAAAGGTTTCTAAATCTAGGATATCAGATGAAGATCTGGTCACTCGGTTGCAAATGAGTTGTGCAATCTCTTGTAGGATTGTAGATTTACTAACACTTCCATATATAATTCGAATCTGCCGAAGTGTATGTAACGATAAAGAGATACATTTCGAAAATGCAACTGCTTGAGAATTTTTTTCCGTCTGTAAAATCTTCTCAGAATCAGGTAGTTCTAATAAAGCCAAAGTGAACAGATAAATGTAGAACAAATAATACAACCAGATCACCAAATTCCCAACTACTTCGAGATGTATACACATCGAAATTTGAAACATAGGATGAAAATGTGAGGCCAATGAGTCCAGTCCAAGGATTTGGTGAAGGATGTTTACGTCTCTATGGGGTTAGTTTCGTGATAGCGTGCCACTTAACTACTAAAAAGTAATTGAACCTCTACGCTAGTGAACAGTCTAAGTTATCTCGCTAATAATTGATTAGTTAACTACTACCATTATTCTAGCCTAAGATAATCCATCTGAGCTCTAGTTGATTACTTTTTTAAAAAAATAACGTCATTAATTACAATGATGCAACCTTTAATTATTAATTAAGTCCAATATCCTAATTAATAGCATGGTATATTTCTAAAACCTCCTGATATAATTTTTTTTAAAAGTGGATTATACAATATTATGGAAGTTGTATTATGAAATAAAGATCCCTACAGATGAATAGGGGGAAATGAAGGATCTAGTTAGGATGTCTGATGAATCAATACGTCTCATTTTATAGAAAAAAGTCAATACATAACATCAACTTTTTTTGTTATATAATATAGCCTTCATCTCTTTTTGATTCAACTACTCCGTACTTTTACATTATTCACATACTCTATTTCGATCACATATGGATATTTTCAAATTCATCTCAATATACTATTTTTTAAATATTAATTATTTTTAATATATACTTATTGATAATTAATGAGTCTAATGATAAAAGTTGCGGTTGAAAATGTTATAACTCATAAAAATAACTGAAGAAATATATATAAAGATGACATACACCATTCAAACATGATCGGTTTCCCTCGTTAATTTAAAAATATCAGCATTTTTTTCTATAAATGTAACAAACTTTAAAAGAAGCCTTATTATGAAAGTCCTCGTAGGAATAGGAAAGATATAAATAGTGATTAAAACTTAAAAGGAGTATTAATTACTAATAAGAACAAATAATAATCCTTGTAGGATTAGCTCATAAGGAGACATATAGTATATAAACACCTTACTTTTAACTAACGTTCTAAACAAATACTTATATAAACAAGTTCCTCTCTCTCCTCGATCATCAATCTTATCAGCAATGGAAGCAAAGCAATACCAGAAACTAGTTGATGATGATAATAATGTGGACATTGAAGATCAAGGGAGTTACGAGGCTACACTTTTGCCTCGACGTCTATTGTATACAGGGGTGATATTACTCTTATTATTAGCCATTGCTTTTATGATCGCACATTGTTGGTTTGGCTTGTTTCAAACTCATGCCAATTCACATCCATATGATTACTCTCAAGCTGATTCATTCTACATCTCTAATGACCCTCCCTATTCTTTTGATTACGAGGACGACGACGACAACAACAATAATCAGGCTCCTTCAATATCACTTACCAACGATCCAAAATTTTTGAGTGGTTTGGGGTGACACCATAACTACCACGCCAAGAAAACAGCATAGAATGATCGAGATACAGAAAAGTTCAATATGTGACAACGTTTTTGTGGATGATTAAAGATATCTTCTTTTTTTTTGTTTCTGGATATGTAGCATTATTCTCTGTTCAATTCTTTGTTTGTGAATTGTGATCATAATTAGAAAGTACTAAGATTTCTCATAGTGTTAAATGGTAGGGAGTTTAATAAGAACAAGAGTTGTATATTTGATACATACATGTCGCATATGTTTGTAAAGCATAAGATTATTTTTCAATTGGTAATATATTGGTTTTTTAATGGTGATCTTGATTTCTTAAGTGTGACTGTTGTTGTTCCAAAAGCAAACTCATGTCGTAGGAGGACAAATCTCCTGCAGAGATTTAGCTCAAGTACGTTGTTTGTGGAACAATTAGCACCTACCAATCTACCATTCATCTATTTTACGCGCTCAATTATACCTATTGACTATTGTAATTGTAAATGACTTTTTCTCTATCTTTGAGTTTCATTAAATATTCTGGTGTCAGTTTAATGCTCGTCAAGAGATTTTGAAATAAATGATGAATTGATAAATAGTTAATGACAAGTAAGATATAATAATTACTCTCCTACTCCTTTATTGTTTTTTTTTTTCAAAAACCGCATTATAAAACATAAAATTTGTTAGAAACCACGAGACTATCATTGGGTTGGGGATGCCATGTCGTGCGCAAGCCCTCGCCATTGATAGGATGTCAAATGGCTTTTTCTCGGGACTATCAACTATGGCAATAAGATTTAAAACCAATATTGCATTTGTCAAATTGACGGACTTTTCTCGTTTAGGGCTGATGATGGGCTAATCCGAGTCTACAAACATAGTATTCGCTAGAACAAAGTATGACCACTTACAAGCACAAATGGACCATATACTTCTTTCATTTTATCATCAATAAAACATGAGTCAAATTGTCAGTTTTAGGGTCCGTTTTGTTCAACTTATTTTAACTTATCTTATAAGATCTTATAAGATCGGATAAAATAAGATAAGATGTTCTGTTAACTCATCTTCACTCATTTCAGAAAAAAAAAATTAAGGTAAGATAAGATTTTTATAAGATCTGATAAGATAAGATAAAACAAAATAAGTTGAATAAAACTGTTAGAAGAACAATGTGATAAGGAGAGAATTAGGTAGACACAAAAGAGAGATTGACTTGATAAAAAGAGAGAATTTGAGAAAACACATGTATATAATTTGTAATCATGAATATTTTGCCAATTGTGATTGAGTTATTCTTTAATTTTGAAAAGATGACTTGCATATCATATAAAAAAAAAAAAAAGCTATATAACAAAAAGGACTAATATGATCTAATACACTAAAAGTACTTCGATATAAATCCAACAAGATTTTGATATTTATAATAGTAATAATTTAATAAAGACTGCAAAACTTGGTTTAATGATTTCAAGTTTGAGCATCATCTATAAATATGACGCTTAGGTCCCGTCAAAAAAAAAAAAAAAAACATATGACGCTTAGGTAAAAAGCGGAGTAATTTTGTAACACGATAATAATTGGTACTTTAAGTTATAACTCTGTTTCATATGCGATGCAATTTGTAGCGAATATAAGTCCAGCGAAACCCTAACTTCCCGCGGAAACCCTATTTGATTGTTCATGATCTTCATCTAAAATCTCGGTCAAACAAAGCAGCTTGAAATCATGGGAGGTCATGGAGGTCTTAACATCCTCCCACAGAAGAGGTGGAATGTTTACAACTTCGATAACCGCGAGAAAGTTCGCAAAGACGAGGAAGAAGCCGCCAAAGAAGAACAGCTCAAGCGCGACCAATCTCGCAAGCGCGATTCTCAACTCCGCCTTCAGCAACTCCGCCGCGCCACCGGCGTCGATCCCGTCTTAGCTCCCACGCCCCCAATTGAAGAATCAAAATCGGAATTATCAAAGACTCTTGTCGAATCGAAATCGGAATCATCAAAGACTGTTGTCGAACCGAAATCAGAATCAGATTCGAAGCATATTAACTTGTTTGACGGAATTAAGATATTTGATCCAATTGAGGTGGTAGAGAAGGTGAGAGAAGATGAAAGGAATAAGAGGAAGAAGATGAAGAAGGAGGAAGTGAGGGTGGTGGGACCCGAGGATGAGAAGTATAGGCTTGGCTATGGTGTCGCTGGGAAAGGTGTCAAGGCTCCTTGGTATGCAATGAAGCCTGTAAAGGAAGTGGAAGAGAGAGAGCCAAAGTTAGAGATTAATAGTGGGAAGATCAAGAAGAAGAAGACAGTGGAAGAGCTGAGAGAGGAGAGGTTCAAGAGAGAGAAGGCGGAGAAGGAGCGGGCGCGAGCATTGCTCTTACAGAAGAAGGGAGCCACTAATGGCCACTATCCGAGGTGATTACATTCAGCTTCACTTGTTTATTGATATTATATGGTTTAGCCTCTTATAAATGAAGAATCTTTGTATACTTTTAGCTTTTGTTCTGTTATTTATCTTACTGGATATTTGTGCTGTGAGATGAACTGCATATGAATTTCTTCAACCTCATGTCATGTTTGTTTGTGTTATAAATTGAGCAAATCATTTTGAACCTTCAACTTATTTAGGCTGTTTTTGAATATTATTTGTCGTTGCTTTACTTGTTTCTGAGGTGAGGGAGTGGGACGACAAGGGTGTTGGAGTGACTTTGAAGCCTGAACTGGCATCTGTATAACGCTGTGTTTACAGAACAGTGGTAATTGAGCTGCTGAAGGATGTGAGTCTTACCTGCTGACATGGCCATGTATTGGAAAGCAATTGGAACGCATATTTTGGCATGGCCAACACATCTGTCTACTTTTATGACCTTATGTTACCACTTAGCAGTGGTTGATTTCTAGTTGTCCTTGACACTGCGATTTGAGTATTAACATACTACACAATACTATTTTGTGATTTGTACAGTTGTTTTAAAGATGATAGTTTCTCTAGGGATGAATGACTTTGTGCCTTGTTACCCTGTATGTTGTGTTCTTCATAGGAAGACATGCACGAAGTCTGTAAATTGAAGTATTATACCCAGCTATGCGATCCGAAGTCAATATCTATGTCCTACCTGTGGCTTAGACTTTGCCTTTTCCGATTCACATATGACATACCATAGCTTATCTAAAGGGATAAAATTGCTCTGCCCACTGGTATCCTAGTGATTGGCCGTCTTTTATGATTAAGGCGTTTATGGTTGTTATGGCTTTCCTTTGTTGGTTGGTTGTAGCTTTCTACTATGCTACATGTTTCCCTTGTATGCATGTCTTGAGAGAGAGAGAGAGAGAGGTGGAGGAAGAGACATGGATTCTGCAACCTATACCTGCAGCAGTCGTGGGAATAACAAAGTTGGCAATTTATATACATTTCTTTTGCAGGAAATCACATAAATATGTGACGTTTGTTGATCTTGAAGCTATGCTGTAAAGTGCATCTAAATTTGTGCATATAGGCCTGTGAAAACTACATATTACATGTATAAAGTTAGATTTGCTAACCAGGATTGTTATCAAACAATATATGTGTGCATGAAGTCCTCTTTGCCTTTGGTGTCTGATCTGTATTTTGTTCTGCTTCTTGCAGGAACCAGGAAAGGAGGCAAAGGTATTGAGTATCCTGATCTTGATTCATCTCTGAATCGCTTTCAAGCACTTGCTTCTGGGACAAGAATTAGATAGGGAATTCCAAATATGAATCCCCAAAACCTGATATGTTGCTTCCAATCCCTGCTCGGGAATAAGTGGGAACGTGAGGGAGTATCTTTGTTTTCTGCTGGAGAACTGAACTTCTACTTGCTTCCTGCTTAATCTCACTATCTACATGACCTGAAACCGTGACTGCTGATCAAATGTGCTTGATTGCTCGAACCACTGAGATCTACCCTGCTCATCACTCGTCAGATATGCTCAAACTCGTTGCCCATGTGTTTTTCGGTGATGTATATATTTACGAGTTGTAAAGGCATCGGTTGTTCTTTTTTCAATTGTATTTTGTCATTTTATTATTCTCCTTTCGTCCTTTCTGGTATGGTCATAGAAGGTGTAGCACTGTAGGCTGTAGCTTCAGGGGCGGCTTTTAGCATGTTCAACATGTTCCATGGAACATGGCCCCTTAATTGTGAGGGCCCCAAAATAGAGAAAGTTCAAGTAGTAAAAAGAAAAAGTTTATCTACTTATTTGGACTACTTTTTTTTTCATATATGATTATATGAAGTATGGATGAGCTATTACGTTATTGAATTCTTCAAATATGAGATTGCACAGGGCCTCTATATCGTTTGAGACGGGCCTGTGTAGCTTATGACATGTATCATGGAAAGAATCTTGTTGATTTTTGTAACCTATGGGCTTTCATACCTCCACATAATTTGCTATATCTTACTTTTTATGGTAGCCTTTTCTTATTAATTGGAACTCTCACAAATGTTAATACGCCTTCTCCCCCCTGGTTCACTTTGATGCTGAGATGGTTTTTGAACCACCCCCTTGTGGTCTCTTGGAGCGCTGATTACGACAATGGTTCCTGATCAGAAGGACGATCAACTTCTTTATAATTGATGTAGAAAGCTTCTTTTCATCAATTACAATAGGCCTGAATTACAAGATATTAGGGAAAAATCTTGTTTCAATCTGTTGAGTAGATATTTCTATGAGAAGTGTTGCTTCCCAGTCTGCTAGGTATACCTGTCCTTGACTTTTTGACTTGTTCATTGCCTAACTTCCAAGTTTCTAATTTTTCGCTTCCTAAATTTATGAATTTTGAAAAACTGGGACTTATTTGTTTTGTCGTGCCTTGCCATGATGAATGGTATACCATCGAAGTCTTCCAAAAGTCAGAAGACGGCCGGGGATGGAGGCTGGAGGGTTCGGCCACGACTCTCGTCTCTATCATATAGTCAGTAATTCATAATTAATTGTGTATTGTTTGAAGTTTGAAATCTAATGATTGGCTTTAACATTTATAATGGAGTTCTCCATACTTGAGATGTTATTATAATTAAGCAATCAATTGTTTTATAACATGCTTTTTGCTTCCTGACTTAAATGTTACAGTAAAATAATGCTTATTGGGGAACATGAAGACCATAACCGCCCAGGAAATTTGACATTTTCTTAACGCTCCTTTTACCTTATCTACTGCTCATCTTGGTGGAATGCATGAAGAAGAAAGTCTGGAATTACACTGGTTAGTGGCAGTTTTAAATTTATATTTGATCATTGAGTTGATAGCTCCCAAACTTCTTTCTACTTTGACATCTTCCCTTGTATATATATCATGTTTGGTTCCATGCTTATATATTCTTTCTGTTACTTTTATTCGTTGTTAGACAAGCAGATAGAATATGAAGAAGAGTAGTGCGGAGAATTTCATTGTGCAGAAAGCTGAAAAGGATGACAAAGAAAGGGTTCACAACGCTGTTGACATGGGAACTGAGAAAAACCAATGTCTTTTATCTGCTGAAGATCTGTCAATTCCCACAGTAAGTAGTCTCCAGTACATCTTTCATTAGATATCTGTTTTTGGTGAACTGAACAAAAGCAATACTGTCTTCAATGGCAAGTTTATTACAAGAAGTGAGAAGGGAGAGCGCTCTTTTCTTCCTCAAATGTTCATGATTATTTTGGTTCGCATATGTTAATTTAGAATGGCATATTATATGGCTCACATGTTCTATCTTACCCCGACTTGCATACTCATGTCATACACAGTTACGTGTCTAAGTGTACCACTCAGTTGTTTTTTGAAAAATTTCTGTCTTTTTTTCCCACAATGAAGTGTTGAATTGTCCAACTCATGTTGGAGTGTCGAGGGTCCAACAAGAACTTGATATAAAATGAAGGGGTCCAACTGTCAAATTAGCATATGCTTTTAAAACAGAATGGCGAATGCCATAATAAACTTTTTCCCACTTCTTGCTCCCCTTCTTGTAACCTAAGTCATATGACCTCTTACCTATTACAGTTCTTATGGATTTTACTCCATTTACTACAGTAATTTCTCTGGTTGGTTTGGTCATGAATAGATGCTATGTATCATGTCACAACAAATTGTGTTTCGAGGAAAAACGTACTTCAAGTCCTGTTTCTCTCTTATATATAGTTGCATGATAAAGTTGCTGATATTTCCATCATACAGAACTGCCAATTCAAGTTGAACTAATTGTATGGAATAATGATGGTCTAGACTCTAGACGATTGTTTATGGAGTGCTTTATAGTAGTAGTATGGAAATGGAACTGTTATCTTCTGGTAGTATATTTTGTACCTACATGTATGCATGAGAATTGCCTTCTTTATTCTAAGGAAGGTGGCATGTTCATATCCTTCATAGCTGTTCCTTCCAATAATGGAGTAAGAATTATCATTGATCATTGTTAGAATATGCTGTTCTGAACATCAAAGTTAGTACGCAATATCAGTAAATTACAATTGCTAACAATTTGACTTAGTATTACTCTGTACTTGGTCAGAGTATAGCCATCAGAATGATGGATTAGTTTCAACGCACACACTAAAAGAAAAAGAGAAGCAAAACTGGGAAAACTATTGCTGGTCATATTATTAGCATGCTTTTGTGCACCTAGATTAGCCGGTGTTTCTCACTATCGTTCTCTGCATTCATTTCTTATGCAGTTTCAGGTAATAGTAATGAGTGCAAATATGGGATGCAGCTCCTGCCGTGACAAAGTGTACAGAGTTTTGTCAAAAATGACAGGTATATAAATGCTAAAGAAGTAAACCAGTATTACCCACTTCATTCAAAAATTATGAAAGCTAATTTTTCGCAAAGTGAATGTTGGATTTGGCAGTACTTCATTTTTCACCCAAGCCATTGTATATATACCTATTTTACTTAGACACGGATTGAGTGTCTACTCGAATACGAGTGTCCAAGTATCCAACTCGGCTATTTTTTAGAAAATGGTCAAGTTTTTAGTTTAAAACGAAGGATCCAAGTAAAGTGTCGTGTCGGATACGACACCCCGTTTTGGAGGTAAATGAAGGTGTCGGAGTAACAATGATATTTACTGGTATTATACATTTATACTACATCTTGAAGCTATTACCCCTTTTGCGTTCTTCAAAATTATGCCTCTAATCAGGTCGAACTAATTGGCAGGATTTAAAGAATACACTGTGGATGTACGCAAGAAGCAGGTGATTATCAAAGGCGATGTTAGTTTTCTGTGGAGAATCCGAGAAGAGGATACTTAATCTGTATACACCATGTATTGAAACAGTTTTCGGTTTTCAGTGTATATCATTTTAGCCTAAAGTTTGCAAGCTTGTTTTGCAACTGGGCGTGCTACTTTCAGCTTTTTCCAGCATTCCTCCAATTATAAAGAAAAGTACATTTGGTAAATTGTAGAGCATTCCACATATCTTATTCTAATCATTGTCTTTTCACAATTTATGATATTAGATTTGGATTAATATATTTGAAAGATTAACACTTTTTTGTGTTCACTATTAGTTAAATTAAGATTTTAATGTCTAAAGTTGTATATGGGCAAGCATGTAAGTAAATTTGTTGTCTTTGGAGAAACGGATTATGTATAATTGGCAAAGTTTATTAATTATAGTGACAAAATACTTTGATGATTCCACTTGTTCTCCAATAAGGTTATTTATTTTATTTTTTCACTTTTTTCATTCTCCTACAATATATATTTTGTATTAATATACGAATTCAATTTGACTCAAAATCACAGATTAATTTCAATTTTTATCACAACAATAATAATTGCTTAACTAAATGCATATTGAATAGTATATATCTTTTATTTACTATATGAATATTCTCTCTAATCAATTTGATATAAGTTAAATTATTGTTTAAGTCCCATTGCACATTTTTTGAGGTTAATTAAATTGGAGCTTTGCTCAAGTCAAAAGGCTAGCTTTACTAAAACAATTCAAAAAGAACATTATGTCTATGGAGATAAAGGTGAAGCTTATAATTTATTAAATACAAATCAAGAGTTCCACCAGAGTAAAATAATTTGGAAACATAGTATTCAACAACTAATTTCCTTAACAACGAACATTGATCACAATTATCTCTTATTATCATATATAATCCGTAAATCTCATATAAGACCGTCTTACCATGAATTATGGTAAAACGTGGATCTTAGAGGGGTCACTTATATAGTTATACTACTCTCATTCTGATTATAGGTAAAAATAAAGTGTCAAAAATAACTATTGTTACTTGTGAAAGTGAGTACTTTTATAGACAAATTGGACAATAATAGTTTTATATGAGTATAACAAAGAATTAGACCTCTAGTTCTTCGTTTGTTACTCTAGAAAAACAGTTTGTGAAGGGAAGGCAGTGAGATCAGAAACAACAAAATGCCGGCGGTTCCTCCACGTTCCGGGGAAGCCATCTTCGCCAGTGCTGAACGAGTTGTTAGTTTCTTTTCCTTCTCGTTTATTATCTTTCATCTTATTATGTTTTTATAATTCGTTCTGTTTCAAATGGTGAGAAAAAACTCAAAAATCAAATTCAAGATCATAACTTTATTTCTTATCTTTGATTTTTCCTGTAATAGAATGCGGAGTTGTTTACATTAACTTATGGAGCTATAGTTCGTCAACTCATTACGGATCTGGAAGAGGTTGATGAAGTTAACAAGCAGCTTGATCAAATGTTAGGGCTTTTACTTTTTTTCATTTAATTCTTCATCAGATGTGATTGAATTACTCTTTATTTTGTTTTTCTATTGCTTGATTTTGCTTTTCTCTCTTAAATTCTGGTTCTTCATATGCTTCTACTTTGCAATTGTGGTCTTCTTATCTAACCCATTACAAAGAATTGCAAAAAAGTTATAGTTTGTTGGGGGGCTTTTCCTTTCTTGCTGCTATTGCAAAGAATCAATCGGGTAGGCGGTACTGGGCTGGTGATTGGCGAATATGCAATTGTTGTTGTCATTTGTAGGAAACATCGAACATTATTATTGAGAAAATCAATGGTTTTGAATCACCATTATTGAAACTTTGAAGCTCAGAAAAGAGGAGTTTAGAGAGAGTGTTTATCAGTATTGGAAGTATATTGAATTTACTACGCAGTTGTAGATGTACAGTTGATAGGAGTTCTTAGGTATGCAGGTTTGGAGCTCTAATAGAAGTGGCACATAAGACTAAGCCAACTGTAACAAGCTCTGGTTGTTTCGACCAAAGCTAAAGGAGCTGCATAAGTTGCTAGATTGTTGTATGGGCTGAATAGAGGTGGGCCTTAGGTAGTTGAGCTGATGATATGTCCAACATTTATTGATGGATGATTGAAGGTCGTGCATTGCCTTTTGCAAGGTGCTGATGGCCAAACATAGGTTTAATCTTTCTTTTCTGATTGAATTGGTGTTCTTGTTGTCTTGGTTTACTTTGATTTGCAAGGGCACCAAGGAAAAAACCAACTACGTTTAACTTGAATAGTTGAATAGGATGAGATGCTTGTTTTTATGGTTAATTTCCTCAAAGATATTGACCATTTCTTGTCTCTTTAATGGAAGTTGGCTAACGTTTATGTTAACATATGAATTCATCTGACATAAAAATTAAAATCCAATGAACTATGATGCCAAACTTGGCTGATGCATGCAGGTTTTAGCCTTGTCCACTTTGTGAAAATCTTGATTCGTTTGATCCAAAGTGAAGTGTTAATGTCCATGCATATGTCAAAATGCCGAGTATTTGGCATGGGTGCTTGAGGAGAATTGAGAAGTGTGGGTCTCATAAGTTTGATGTGTCTCTTCTAGGTACTTCTCATAGTTGAGATTTTTTTCAATTATCTGTCCATGCAAGGTATCCTCTGGGTTCCAGTAAGTAGCACACATTTTTTTGCCAAAGCATCTGGTGTGGATTGGTGATGGGTTTTCTAAGTGGTGATTTGTGTAGCCAGCATCATTTGACACCTAATCTGTAAAAAAGCGTACTAAACACGATGTGTTTGTGGGAGGAAAATTTTTATACTACTTCATTAGTTATTATAGATGCTACTAGTACTTTGAAAACAAGTGCATATTCTAATGATATAGATACTAGAATATTGACTAGAGGGCTGTTATGTACAAATGAATTGATTATGTCTGTTTGCTATATAACTGCTGAGTCAACAATGAAAATAAGCATCCAAACTCAGAAGCAACTGCTAAATGTATGCTTTGACTCCCACACTCAATTTGGGTCATATCTTCCTTCTCGCACCCAATTTGCATACTTATGAGACAATATTGCTGTATATTACTGATTTGTTCTTGGCACATCTGCAACATCTGATTGTCTATTTGCTGTTTGTTTTTTGTAGGGGTTATAATATTGGTGTGCGACTGATTGATGAATTCCTAGCAAAGTCCAATGTCACGAGATGTGTGGACTTTAAAGAGACTGCTGAAGTAATTGCGAAGGTCTGCCTCTAATAGATGTACTTTATTTCGTATTATTGTCTACATGAAAATATGAAATCATTTGTGGCTTTTCAGTATCTTTCTCTTGACTATGATGGCTGATCATCCCTGCTTAACTTTATGTTACTAGATTATCTTTCCCTTGATTCAGGAACATGTATAGTAGTAGTTGACCGTTGATTTTGGCATTTCACTGTCATAATAGGGTATACCTGACTTTGTATATGTTTTTCAGTGTTTAGTGTTCAAGAATTCGTCAATGGCAACAATTGGAATTCCTTAATTTTGTATATGATACATAATAAGTATTTTCCGGAAAACAAAATTTTCTCCATCTTTTTTGTTGCTGTTGCTTTGCCTTGGTCTCCTTTTTTTCAAGACTCCCTATCATAGGGAACTTGCAGCTTACCACATGACTTAGTTACTTTTGCATATTTTGGTGAATTCATTCCTATAAACCAGTAACTATTACATGGGCATATTTGACATTTATATGGCACAGCTAAGGTAATCAAAATTGATCAACTCTGCCTCATCTGTTTCAGTTGATTTTCTGTGAAGTTGGTTGGTTCAGTGTACTGTTCTGTTGTTATTACAGTCATCATAGGGATTCCCTCTCAAAAATGAGGATATGTGTTAAGTTGATATATGTCATCAACTTGAGTTACAGTTATGCTATGATAATCCCGCTTGATGTCATGATTGATTGAGCATTACTCTTATTTGAATTGACAGCATACTTTATTATCATTTTTTTTTGGTATCCTTTGTGCTGGAACAAAATATGCTTACTAAACAGCTTGCCTTAACCTGTTGTCACGAGACAGATTTGTTTTAGCTTTTAGAAAGAAAATCTTCTTCATCGTTTAGCATATCGCAAGAAAGACAGTTTAACAAAATTTGTGCCATGTGAACAGGTGGGCTTCAAAATGTTTCTGGGGGTGAGTGCAACAGTCACCAATTGGGATGCAGAAGGAACAACTTGCAGCTTTGTCTTGGAGGACAATCCTTTGGTAGATTTTGTTGAGCTTCCTGACACGTGCCAAGGACTTCACTATTGTAATGTTCTAAATGGTGTTATCAGAGGAGCCCTGGAGATGGTGAGCACTTGCTATCTTAGTCCAGAACTTTTTTATCAATTCAATGGAGTTCTTGTGGCATCTTTTGTTGGTCCTTGTGATTGTGAATCTGTTTGCTCCTTTAAAAGGAGAGTATGCATACTCTGTAGTGGAGCATGTAGGGCCATTTGTTGTTCAAACATTGACTCATTTTGCTAGATGTTTTCGACATGTTCACTTGTTCTTCTTCTGGACAGCAATTGCTGAAAGTCCATTTGTATTATATTCATAGTTATTATATTCATCATATTCATTTGTTCCATTCGTGCATATAATCGGTTCAATTGCCTGTTCTTTCACTTTTACTTTTAGGTATCAATGAAGACTGAAGTAACGTGGATCCGTGATATGCTACGTGGGGATGATACTTATGAATTACAAGTTAAACTTCTGAAGCAAATTCCAGAAGAATACCCATACAAGGATGATGAGTGATGTCGAACTTCTCGATGCTGTTATGTACATTCACTTCCAACTTTTGGGTGCCTACTTTTCCATCACCATCCATTTAGTTCTGGAACATTCAATTGAATCCGTTCACTCCTCATTCTGAACTTAGCTAGCATGTGGTACCTGTTGGGTACTTGCTATAGTTATTACTTTTATGTGGCAGTAATGCCGTTTGTAATAGAATTGCGCAAGAACTAAAGAACTTTATGGATCCTGCTTGCGTTTGATGCAGTTGCTTTTATCCAACTTGTTGCGGGGTCTATGTTGATTTTCGTTTGATCATCTCTCTCATGACATCTTCTGTCATGGCCTCGTTTCACCGGCTGTCAGTTATAAAACAGTGCTCATAGCTTAAGACGTATGTGCATTGCAATTGGCGACATAGGTCAGTCCCTTAAACACAGGTGGCAAAATTTGCTCTCTGTTGTGGCAGTTGCATGTTTCAGTTTTAGTTTTCCCGCAAAACATGATCACAATAGTGAAAGAATAAACCGTCTTGGTTTGGGTTATTCAGAAAGGCCAGAATGGTAAGGGAATAAAGTAATTTTTGTTGTTTGTTAGGTTGAATTTGACTATTTATTATTATTACCTTCCTAATTGTATTTTCTTCCTAGCTAGTAAGCTATTTCTTCAAGTGCGATTGTCGTGTCCCTTTTCAGAGAATCTTTGATAGCAACAAAAAAATTACTCATCTATTCCTTCATTGTCCTCCCTTAGCCTTCAATTTTGATCGTTTTATGGATCCTCCGGGATCGGTCATATTTTTCGCCAAAAACCTTTCTAAGGGGGTGCGGTACGACTTCTTATGCATCCCCTCTGCATTGCCCCATAACACTACCAAACGACCCATTTATGATTTTGTGGTGCTACCACGGAATGTTCCCGAAACGGTCGTAAAGGTCGTTCTTATGTCCATTTAAAATCGTGGGATTCCTTAATATACCTTCTCATGTCCTCACAAGGCATTGCAGCGCATTCGATACATGGGCCCCTGGGACGTTCAAAAGTGTGACTTATAACTTTCAATTTCGACCGTTTTATGCTCCTCCAGGCCCGGTTATATTTTTAACAGACAACCTTCCTATATGGTCCGACACATCTTATAATACATCCCGGGTGATTCGCACCATCTACATTTCCCTAGAATGCTACTAAACAACTCATTTATGATTTTGTGGTGCAACCACCAAATGATCCAGAACCGATCGTAATAGTCGTTCTTCTGCTCGTTCAAAGCCCTCGGAGTCCTTAATTTATTATCCACGTCCTCATGAGGCATCCAGCCATATACGGTGCATGGACCATGGGGACGTCCAAAACCGTGATTTAGAGCCTTCGATTTCAATCGTTTGAAGGCACCTTCAGACTCAGTCATATTTTTTGCCCAAAACCTTCTTATGGGGAGTGATACGACTTAAAATGAATCTCGGGTGCTTCACACCATCTGCATTTCTTCGGATGCCAACAAATGACCTATTTATGATTTTGTGGTGCAGCTACGGAATATCACCAAAATTGTCGTAAAAGTCGTTAATATGTCGTTTCAAAGCCGTGATAGCCCTTCATATACCCTTCCATGTCCGTACAAGCATCCCACGACATTCGGTGCACGGGCCCCGGTGACGTCCAAAAGCACGACTTATAGCCTTCAATATCGACTATTTTAAGGTTCCTCCAAGCCTGATCACATTTTTCGCCGAAAACCTTCCTATGCGGTGCGGCACGACTTATAATGCTTTCCAGGTGCTTCACACCATCTACATTACCCAAAATGCCATCAAACGACCCATTTATGATTTTGTCGTGCACCCAAAGAATGACCCCAAAACGGTCGTAAAAGTTATTTTTATGCCCGTTCAAAGCCATGAGAGTCCTAAATATACCATCTCATGTCCCCTCGATACATCCCACGAAATTTGGTGCACGGGTCCCGGGAACGTCTAAAAGCGTGACTTATAGCCTTCAGTTTTGACCATTTTAGACCTATTCCGGGCACGATAATATTTTTCACCCAAAAACTTCCTATAGGGTGCGGCACGACTTATAAAGCATCCCGGGTGATTCGCACCATCTGAATTGCCCCAAAATACCACCAAACGACCCATTTATTATTTTGTCGTGCAGACACTAAATAACCCCGAAATGGTTGTAAAATTTGTTCTTATTCCATTTCAAAGTCGTGGGAGTACTTAATATGCCATCTCATGTCCTCTCGTAGCCTCTCAACACATTCGGTGCACGGGTCCCGTGGACGTCTAAAATCGTGACTTATAGCCTCCAATTTTGACCGTTTTAAGGCTCTGCCGGGCCCGGTCATAATTTTCGCCGAAAACCTTCCTATGGGGTGCGGCACGACTTATAATTAATCTCGGGTGCTTCGCACCATCTGAATTGCCCCAAAATACCACCAAACGACCTATTAATTATTTTGTCGTGCAACCACAGAATGGCCCCGAAACGATCGTGAAAGTTGTTCTATACCTGCTCAAAGTCGTGGAAGTCCTAAATCTATCATCTCATGTTCCCTCGAGGCATCCCACGACATTCTGTGCAAGGGTCCCAATTACTTTCAAATGCTTGACGGTGCACGGTCCCGTGGCCGACTAAAAGCGTGACTTATAGCCTTCAATTTTGACCATTTTAGGGCTCCGCCTGGCACGGTCATAATTTTCGCCGAAAACCTCCTATGGGATGGGGAACGACTTATAATGCATCCCGGGTGATTCACCCATCTGAATTGCCTCAAAATACAAGCAAACGACCCATTTATTATTTTGTCATGCAAGCACGAAAAAACCTCGAAACGGTCGTAAAAGTTCTTCTTATCCCCGTTCAAAGTGGTGGGAGTTTTTAGTTTGCCATCCCGTATGCACTTGAAGCCTCTCAAGACATTCGGTGCACGGGTCCCGCGGACGTATAAAAGCGTGACTTAGCCTTCAAGTTTGACCGTTTAAGGGGTCTTCCCGGCCCCGTCATATTTGTCGTCGAAAACCTACCTATGGGGTGCGGCACGAATTATAATGCATCCTGTGTGGCTTCGTACCATCTGAATTACCCCAAAATACCACCAAACGACCCATTTATTACTTTGTCGTGCAGTCACTAAATAACCCCGAAATAATCGTAAAAGTTGTTATTATTCCCGTTCAAAGTCGTGGGAGTCCTTAATATGTCACCCCATGTCCCCTCGAAGCCTCTCAAGACATTCTGTGGACGGGTCCCGTGGACGTCTAAAAGTGTGATTTATAGCCTTCAATTTTGACCGTGTTAGGGCTCCGCCAGGCCCGGTCATAATTATCAACGAAAACCTTCCTATGGGGTGCGGCACGACTTATAATGCATCCTGGGTGCTTCGCGCCATCTGAATTGCCCAAAATACCACCAAACGACCCATTTATTATTTTGTCGTGCAAGCACGAAATAACCCCGAAACGTCGTAAAAGTTCTTATTATTCCCGTTCAAAGTCTTGGGGGTCCTTAATATGTCACCCATGTCCCCTCGAAGCCTCTCAAGACATTCGGTGCACGGGTCTTGTGGTCGTCTAAAAGCGTGACTTAGCCTTCAGTTTTGACCGTTTTAGGGCTCCGTCAAGCCAGGTCATATTTTTCAGCGAAAACCTTCCTATGGGGTCGGAACGACTTATAATGCATCTCGGGTGCTTCGCACCCTCTGAATTGCCCCAAAATACAACCAAACGACCCATTTATTATTCTGTCGGTCAAGCAGGAAATAACCCCAAAACGGTCGTAAAAGTGCTTCTTATTCCTGTTCAAAGTGATGGGACTCCTTAATATGACATCCTATGTCCTCTAGAATCCTCTCAAGAAATTCGGTGCACAGGTCCCGTGGACGTCTAAAAGCGTGACTTATAGCCTTCAATTTTGACCGTTTAAGTGCTCCTCTAGACCCAGTCATAATTTTCGCCGAAAACCTTCCTATGGGGTGCGGCACGACTTATAAAGCATCCTGGGTGATTTGCATAACACCATCTGAATTGCCCAAGAATACCACCAAACGACCCATATATTATTTTGTCGTGCAGCCAATAAATGACCCCGAAACGGTCGTAAAAGTTCTTATTCTCGTTCAAAGTCGTGGGAGTCCTTAATATGGCACCCCATGTCCCCTCGAAGCTTCTCAAGACATTCGGTGCACGGGTCTCGTGGACGTCCAAAAGCGTGACTTATAGCCTTCAATTTGGACCGTTTTAGGGCTCTGCCGGGCCCGGTCATAATTTTCGCCGAAAACCTTCCTATGGGGTGCGGCACGACTTATAATGCATCCTAGGTGCTTTGCACCATCGGAATTGCCCAAAAAATGCCACCAAACGACCTATTTATTTTTTGTCGTGCAACCACAGAATGGCCCCGAAATGATCGTGAAAGTTGTTCTATACCTGCTCAAAGTCGTGGAAGTCCTAAATCTATCATCTCATGTTCCCTCGAGGCATCCCACGACATTCTGTGCAAGGGTCCCAATTACTTTCAAATGCTTGACTTGTAGTTTTCAATTTCGACCGTTTTAGGGCCACTCTGGGCCTGGTCATATTTTTTCACAGAAAACATTCATATGGGGTGCGGCACGACTTATAATGCATCAATGGTACTTAGCACCATCTGGATTGCCCTAGAATGCAACCAAACGACTGATTTATTTTTCAAGGTGCAGCCAGCTAATGGCCTCGAAACCGTCGTAAAAGTCGTTCTTGTGCCCGTTCAAAGACTTGGGCGTCCTTAATATATCCTACCATGTCCCCATGATGCATCCCATGTCAGTGCACGGGCGCCGGGGACGTCCAAAAGCGTGACTAAAGTCGGGCTTTCATGTTAGATCTGATGCATTTGCGTGGTGTATTAATTCTGAAAATTTTGGTTCAGGTGCCGAGCTCTGTTCTGGTTGAAGAGAGATCGTGTGTGTCTAATATGTTCAATGCTTGCTTATGATTGGTATAGTGAACTTGAGCCTTATATAATTCAGTGATACCAATCTTTGTATGCAATATGGGTGAGTAGGTGACAACCTAGCATAAAATAGGAGTATTTCTTAGTATATATGGACTTATTTATAAGAATTACTTATAATTTAATCGGGATTGTTGTTAATGCATATGGTTGATGCAAAGATGAGCTACTTACAATATCAAACCATTATTTGAGCGCCAAAACATAGGGAAGATAGATAATCATGTTGTATGGCAAAAATTGTGGCACATCTTAAGCATGACCACCATTGATGTAAAGATTTATCGTTCAGATGCTCATTATGCATGTGAAAATTCTTAATTTTTTAGAAATTTGGACATATAGGTACCATGTCTTGAATAATGATTGATGAACATGTTTTTGTAGGTTATAATAAATTCAGTATATCTTGTATTAATTTAGTTACGCCCAAACAAAAGAAAAATAAATCAAACAAGTTCCTTGTACAGAAAAGAATCCCCCCCTCTTACCCACCTTTTGCTATTAAAACTTGAAAGAGATTAAACTCTATCCATTTCCCCCTCATAATTTTGAATGGAGCTAACTTAAACATCCTCTTCTTGATCATATTCCTCCTCATACTCCACTCCAGCTTCCTGATACTGTTGATACTCAGACACCAGATCATTCATATTACTCTCAGCCTCAGTGAACTCCATCTCATCCATACCTTCTCCAGTGTACCAATGCAAGAAAGCCTTCCTCCTAAACATAACTGTAAACTGCTCCGACACCCTTCTAAACATCTCTTGAATGGAAGTCGAGTTCCCTATGAAAGTCGAAGACATAGAAAGACCGGTTGGAGGGATGTCACACACACTTGACTTCACGTTGTTAGGGATCCACTCTACAAAGTAGGATGAATTCTTGCTCTGAACATTTGTCATTTGCTGGTCAACCTCCTTGGTGCTCATCTTCCCTCGAAACATTGCTGAAGCAGTGAGGTAACGTCCATGACGAGGGTCTGCAGCACACATCATGTTCTTAGAGTCCCACATTTGTTGGGTGAGCTCTGGGATGGACAGGGCACGATACTGCTGTGAGTTGATGGAGGTCAAGGGTGCAAACCCAACCATGAAGAAGTGGAGCCGAGGGAAGGGTATCAGGTTCACGGCTAGCTTTCTAAGGTCGGAGTTCAGCTGACCAGGGAACCGAAGGCAGCATGTAATGCCGCTCATTGTTGCTGAGATAAGGTGGTTTAGGTCGCCGACTGCATGTTCACAAAGATGATATCAAATTTGGCAGATGCAAATGTAAGTGATGTACATTTTGTCAGTTTGTGGGACAAAAATATTGAGTTTAGTGGAGATAAAAGAATAAGGCCGGTCTTACTCTCTTTAACTTCAAATAATTTATACGGCAGTTTTTATCAGAACTTCATTTAACAAATGATTCGAGTTTTGATCAGTAAAAATAAATTTGAATTCAGTAAAATTCAGGTGAAGAGAGTGTGCATCTATAACTGGTAAAAGCAAAAGTCGAGCAGAAACAAATGTAGTGAAAGTAACATACAGCGAGGGTTGGTGAGCTTGAGAGTGCGGAAGCAAATATCATAGAGGGCTTCATTGTCAAGCACCATGCATTCGTCAGCATTCTCCACCAGCTGGTGTACAGAGAGCGTGGCGTTGTAGGGCTCCACCACCGTGTCTGACACCTTTGGAGACGGAAACACGGAAAACGTCATGAGCATACGATCAGGATACTCCTCTTTTATCTTTGATATTAGCAGTGTTCCCATCCCTGATCCGGTTCCTCCTCCCAAGGAATGGCATAGTTGGAATCCTACCAAAAGTTTCATATTTCAGGAGAATCAAGAGATAGAGCTGTTTCATTAGACTAAACAGTAAACATGGACAAGGAATTATTTTTGTATGATTGCTTTCTCAATGATGCAATTTTTGGGTGTCATTTTGTAGTTGTGGATCTAGAATTCTTTGCAATAATACTAGTCATAGGTCTCATTCGGTTGGATCAGCATGAGTCAGGTCACATTCGAGTATATTGAAGATTTCTTCTGAAATGTAGATCAATATTACTAATTCTCGGAGTTGTGCTGTGATCAACCGAGCCAGGTCTACATCATGTTATATGCGATTCTTTTTTTCACCAAAAAAAAAACTTTGAGATAACCATCATTTTAGAAATATATGGATTTCTATGACAAAGTCAATGCTCGATTCTTGATCATGAAGGTTTAATTTTTGCATCGTATCAAAGCATGTAAAATGTACAAATATATATATATATGTATATACTTTCTCAGATCTTGTTATATTATATTGATCAATCATTATATGAATCATGTTACGAGCCAGGAGCCATGATATGTTAGTGATCAATCTGATCATATCAAAGATAGAATATGAAATGAAAATTTATAAAAGAAGTTTGGAGTTATGATGAGACTTAATTACCTTGCAAGGAATCAGAATTTTCAGCTTCTTTACGAACAACATCAAGAACAGAATCAATCAATTCAGCACCTTCAGTATAATGTCCCTTAGCCCAGTTATTCCCAGCACCATTTTGTGCAAACACAAAATTATCAGGCCTAAAAATCTGACCATAAGGGCTAGATTTAAGAGAATCCATGGTGCCAGGCTCAAGGTCTATCATGACCGCCCTCGGAACATACCTTCCACCTCTCACCTCATTGTAGTAAACATCGGATCGTTCGAGTTGGAGAGGAGAATCCCCGACATATTGGCCGCTCGTGTCGATACCGTGCTCGTTGCAAACCACCTCCCAAAATTGGGCACCAATCTGGTTACCACATTGCCCTGCTTGGATATGGAGGATTTCTCTCATGATGTTTTTTTGGTTATTAAAGGAAGAGGTGGTGAAGAGGGGGATTTATTTGGTTTAAATTTATTGGTATTTGAACAAGAGCAAATGCAAATATGCAATGCAATGCAATTATAGGATGGAAATGAGAAAGAGAAACAATGACAAAGATATGTACTATATCTGTCTGTCTTCTGTCAATTATTTTCATGTGGACATGTTAGAACTTACAAGAGACTTGGTGTCCGATCTTTCTGGCTCTGTTTGTATCTGTCTTTGTTAACAACGGATATTCTATATTTATTTTCCATCTATATTTTGTAACATGCAACGGAAACTCTATACTTAATTTCACGTTCCTCCTTAAATATAGCTTCTTATATTTCCTTAATTGAGGGATATGATTTATTTCTTCCCTTCTCTCAACGCCATTTACATTATAGGCAAACATAAATTTATTTAATGGTAATTAGGATTTAGGAATAAGGAGATAGTGAAGTTTTGAGAGATATAATCTTTCGTTGAGTGCTTAAAACTACTTTCATATGCTTCTAACACAGAAAGCAATGAAGTATTATAATAAATCGATAATAAAGAGAAAAAAAGGATTTTTTTAACAAGAATAATACAAATTTTTGTCCGTTCTTTTAAAATAATACAAATTTTTGATTATTTTTTAATAATACAAACTTTTAATCAAAATTCCTCCAGTTTGACTAATAATTCAGACTTTTGCTAGCATGACTTATAGTCTTCAATTTTGACCGTTTTAGAGCTCCTCCGAGCCTAGTCATATTTTTTTACCAAAAACCTTCCTATGGGGTGCGGCATGACTTATAATGCATCCTGGGTGTTTCGCACCATCTGAATTACCCCAAAATACCACCAAACGATCCATTTATGATTTTGTCGTGCAGCCACAGAACGACCCCGAAACGATCGTAAAAGTTGGTCTTATGCCCTTTCAAAGCCATGGAAGTCCTTATTATACCATTCCATGTCCCCTTGAGACATCCCACGACATTCGGTGCACGAGTATCGTGAACGTCTAAAAGCATGACTTATTGTCTTCATTTTTTACGGTTTCAGGGGTCTTCCGGGTCCGTTCATATTTTTTCCCAAAAACCTTCCAATAGGGTATGGCACGACATATAACGCATCCCGAGTGTTTCGCACCATCTGAATTGCCCCAAAATGCCACCAAACGACCATTTTATTATTTTGTCGTAAAGCCACGGAATGACCTCCAAACAGTAGTAAAAGTTGTTGTTATGCCGGATGAAAGTCGTGGGAGTCCTTAATATACCATCTCATGTCCTCTCGAGGCATCCCACGAAATTCGATGCATGGGTATCGTGGACGTCTAAAAGCATGACTTATAGCCTTCAATTTTGACTGTTTTAGGAGTTCTCCGGGCACGGACATATTTTTCATCCAAAACCTTCCTATGGGGTGCGACATGACTTATAAAGCATCTCGGGTGCTTCATACCATCTGAATTGCCCCAGATTACCATCAAACCACCCATTTATGATTTTGTAGTGCAGCCACGAAATGACCCTGAAACGGTCGTAAAAATTATTTTTAGACCCGTTCAAAGTCATGGAACTCCTTAATATACCATCCAATGTCTCCTCCAGGAATCCCACGGCATTTAGTGCACGAGTCCCGGGGACGTTTAAAAGCGTGACTTATAGCCTTCAATTTAACCGTTTTAGGGCTCTCCAGGCCCGGTCATATTTTTCACCCAAAACCTTCCTATAGCGTGTGACATGACTTATAATGAATCTCGAGTGTTTTGCATCATCTAAATTATCCTAGAATGCCACCAAACGACCAATTTATGATTTTGTCGTGCAGCCACGGATGACCCCGAAACTGTTGTTAAAGTTGTTCTTACACCCGTTCAAAGCATTGGGAGTCCTTAATATACCATTCCATGTCTCATTGAGGAATCCCACAACATTCGGTGCACGGGTATCGTGGACGACTAAAATCGTGACTTATTGCCTTCAATTTTGATCGTTTAAGGGGTGCTTCGGGTCCGTTCGTATTTTTCGTCGAAAACCTTCCTATGGGGTGCGGCACGACTTATAATGCATTCCGGGTGTCTCGCTTCATCTGAATTGCCCTGTAATGCAACTAAACTACCCATTTATTATTTTGTCGTGCGGCCCCCAAATGACCCTGAAACAGTCGTAAAAGTTGTATGTATACCCGTTCAAAGCATTGGAAGTCTTTAATATACCATCCTATTTCCCATTGAGGCATCCCAAGACATTCGGTGCACGGGTATCGTGGACGTCCAAAAGCGTGACTTATAGGCTTCATTTTTTACTGTTTTAGGACTCTTTCGGTTCCGATCATATTTTTCACCCAAAACTACCTATGGGGTGTGGAACGACTTATAATGCATCTCGTGAGCTTCATACCATGTGAATTGCCCCAACATGCCATCAAACCAACCATTTATGATTTTGTAGTGCAGCCACGGAATGACCCCAAAATGGTCATAAAAGTTGTTCTTATGCTCGTTCAAAGTCATGGAAGTCCTTAATATACCAATCAATGTCGCCTCCAAGCATTCCACGAAATTCGGTGCACGGGTCCCTAGGATGTCTAAAATCGTGACTTATAGCCTTCAATTTTGACCGTTTTAGGGCTCCTCCGGACCCTGTTATATTTTTCACCCAAAACCTTCCTATCGGGTGCGGCATGACTTATAGTGCATTTCGAATGTTTCCCACCATTTGAATTGCCCCAGAATCCCACCAAACGACCCATTTATGATTTTGTCGTGCAGCCACGGAATGACCCCGAAACGATAGTAAAGGTTGTTCTTATGTCCTTTCAAAGCCATGGGAATCCTTATTATACCATCTCATGTCCCCTCGAGTCATCCCACGACATTTGGTGCACGGGTATCGTGGACGTCTAAAAGCGTGACTTATTGCCTTCAATTTTGACCGTTTAAGGGGTCCTCCGGCCCCGTTCGTATTTTTCGCCAAAAATCTTCATATGGGGTGCGGCACGACTTATAATGCATCCAAGTGTTTCGCATCATCTGAATTGCCACATAATGCAACCAAACTACCCATTTATTATTTTGTCGTGCGGCCCCGGAATGGCATTGAAACAGTCGTAAAAGCATTTCTTTGCCCGTTCAAAGTATTAGGAGTCCTTAATATACCATCCTATGTCCCATCGAGGCATCCCACGACATTCGGTGCTCGAGTATTGTGGACGTCTAAAAGCGTGACTTATAGCCTTCAATTTTGATGTTTTAGGACTCGTTCGGTCCCGGTCATATTTTTCACCCAAAAAACCTTCGTATGGGGTGCGGCACGACTTGTAATGCATCTCGGATGTTTCGTACCATCTGAATTTCCCCATACTACCATCAAACCAGCCATTTAAGATTTTGTAGTGCAGCCACGGAATGGCCCGAAACAGTCGTAAATATTGCTCTAATACCCGTTCAAAGTCATGGAAGTCCCTTAATATACCATCCAATGTCCCCTCCATGCATTCCACGACATTCGGTGCACGGGTCTCGGAGACGTCTAAAAGTGTGACTTATAGCCTTCAATTTTACAATTTTAGGGCTCCTCCAGGCCCGATCATATTTTTCACCCAAAAACTTCTTA
This sequence comes from Beta vulgaris subsp. vulgaris, assembly GCF_026745355.1. Taxonomy (NCBI): domain Eukaryota; kingdom Viridiplantae; phylum Streptophyta; class Magnoliopsida; order Caryophyllales; family Amaranthaceae; genus Beta; species Beta vulgaris. Next base: position 325,459 of record NC_079206.1, on the reverse strand, counting down.
TGGGGTGCGGCATGACTTATAATGCATCCCGAGTGTTTCGCACCATCTAAGTTTCCCCAGAATGCCACCAAACGACCCATTTATTATTTTGTCGTGGAGCCACGAAATGACTTTGAAACGGTCGTAAAAGTTGTTTTTAACAAGAATAGTACAAATTTTTGCCCGTTGTCTTGCAATAATACAAACTTTTGATTATTTTTTAATAATACAAACTCTTGATCAAAATTTCTCCAGTAGGGCAATACAAGTTGTTAACTAGTTGTAAGAGGTAACAAGGGAAGGTGGTTCAGGTGGGTGTGGGATTGGGGGGGGAGGGAGAAAGGAGAAAGATCATTTTGTAATTTGTTTTTTACCTATTTTACAGGTTACAAGTCAACTTGGCCTATGGAAGGAATTTTGATGTAAAGTTTGTATTATTAGAAAATAATCAAAATTTTGTATTATTGTGAGAAAATGGGCAAAAGTTTGTATTATTGCAGTTAAAAAATCCTAAAAAATAAGGCACAAAACCACCTTAGTATAAATTATCGAGGCAAAAACGTACCAGTGGCCAAATTTTGGTAGGTTGACTATGTTTTCCAACGTTGATCCACATGTAACTTGCACGTGGTATTTGTTTTGCACTTTTTTGTTTTCCTTAACCTAGTATTTTAATCTTTCCCAACAACCCAAATTTCCTATTTTTGAAATTCACTATTTTAAAAAAAAAGAACCAAAGCAATTTTCTTTTGTTTTTTTTGCTCTTTCTTCTTCGGGAATGTATACACTTGCCTATCGTTCTCTTCAGTCAGTTTTTATACAACCATGTGTAGTTGAAATTAAAAATGATAAAAAAAAATAGTGCCTTTTTGCCTAAAACCAATTTACAAGGTAAGTTCTATACCTCTTCTCTTTTTAGGTATTTTCTTGCAATCATGCATTTAATAAGGTACTTCTCACAGAGTTTCCTAATAATAATCTGTTATTTTGTTTGAAAGGAAAATTATGTTAAATTTTAACCATTTAATCATCTATATTTTTTTATTTATATACATATGATATCTTGATCACAAAGGCTTGAATTTAACACAAAACACTACCGAGAATGATATTCTTAATATTTTATTCTCACATCGCGCATCCCACATCAAAGTAGAGCTACTCATAGGCCATACCTAAATGAGCTCGTTAATAATCTTACACAGCACTAGGCAGGGGAAGATCTTAGTTGCGAGTAGATGCTCGGCCTCGGATTAATGTTTTCGGCATATTAGATATGATAGATATCATATACTGTATCAAATATATACTTCCTCCGTTTCAAAATAGATGGGACATTGTCTATTTTGGGGTGTTTCAAAATAGATGATACATTGTTATTTTTTTCCTTATTTAGTAACTTTTGCCTTACAATTTTACCATTTTACCCTTACTAACTTGTGTTATGTACATTAATCTACCTCTAATAATCTGATTAATCCTAACCTAAAACTAACAATTCCCACCATTTTTTATGACCCACCCACCCCTTTCTCATAGCCACCACCCATCTCTCTCTCCTCAACTCAACCCACCCCTTTCTCTTAGCCACCACCCATCTCTCTCTCTCCTCAACTCAACCCACCCCTCTCTCTTAGCCACCACCCTTCTCTCTCCTCTCTGAGACCACCACCGTCACTACTAACCCGACACTACCACCAACTCGACACCAGATGCGACCCAACGCCACCACTACCACCTCGACCTTGCCACCGCCTTCTTTCCCTTTCTTCCCCTCCTTCTCTTCATCTCCCTCCCAAACACATTCGCCGGCAAATTCTCAACAGATTCTGCCCGACAATGTTAGGGTTAGGGTTTCCGACATTTCGCTGAAAAGTAGGAGGAGATTCCGGCGTAGAAACCAACGATCGACGGCGAAACTCCGATAAATTCTTCCGGATTTTATCTAATGACCCGAGTTTCGAGGGAGTAGAAGAACCTTGTGGAGTGAAAACGTTGTTGAAATTCGGCGATTGTTGTTGTTTTAACTCGGATTTGTTTTCGGTAAAGTAAGATGAGAAAGGGTATTGTTTTTCGCCATTGTTGTTGTTGTTGTTGTTGTTAGAAGAAGAAGAGGAAAAGAGGAGAGAGAAAGTGATGTTGGAGGAGGTTGTTTTTGAGTTTTTCGGGTGGTGGTGGTTGTTTTTGAGTGGTGGTGGTTGTTTTTGAGTTTTTCGGGTGGTGGTTGTTTTTAAGTTTTTCGGTAGTGATGGTGGTGACCGGTGGTGGAGGTGTTGTGGTGGATGGCCGGTGGGCGAGTTTGGGGGAGGGTGGTTTTCCGGTGGGCAGGTAGGGAGGGTGGTTTCCGGTGGGCAGGTTTGGGGGAGAGGTTTCTCCCTCCTTTTCACATGGGACCACTAGAATTAATTATACTACCTAAACATACTTATGAAATTTTGCCTAGGAGTCCGTTTTAATCACAATGTCCCATCTATTTTGAAACGGAGGAAGTATGTGAAATCTTGTAGCACAATGAATACAAAATTCAACTTTTAATCTAAAAGTAGGATATTTGAAACTTGTTCCTGTCGATTTTTCAGCCCAAGATCCGCCACTTGCACCAGGGGAACAGTTGTGCATGTATGTTAACTATGTCATTATCGAATTCAGCCCACATATGACATAATCAATCTGCTCTCTTTTTCGGCGAAAATAGACATTGTAAAATAATCTATCGACATTAACCGGCACATTGATCAGGTCATGCGTAGGTACTAGACAGTAGGTCTCTCTAATGAAAAATGGAAACAAGCACAACACGTCAACACCCTCTTCCCCAAAACAACTTCTAGTGCAATGATAATCGATATCACTCGATATATTTTCAATACCTCAACTTTTTATAGTTTTAAATTAGTGATTACAAAGATATTAATAGTTAACAGAAATAGTAACAGTTAATACTTCATGTGTATGTATGTACAATGTAGGCACCCATCTAAGCTCATTTTGATCTTTAAGTCTCAACAGCATTAATCAGAAACAATACACTCCATTTGTGAACTTAACAGGCAGGAACGGAGAAGAAAAACAAGCACACTCATTACTGTTTACCGTAAAAACGGGCATACCTAGAAATAGAATGGAGGATAAGCAAAGCCAGCATTACAAAACAGATTATATAACCTCAAAAAGAAACTGATTGACAATCAATAGTTTCATAGTAATATCACCAGCAAGTCAGTAATGCAGGTCAGTCATGGTTAAGGATAGGCGGGTCAACATTACAAGAACAAATATTTGGCACCTCAGACAATTCATTTATTGGAGATCTATGTCTCTGAATCTGCCTCAAGTTTCTCTTTAGCAGTTGAAAATTTCACATCCGCTCCAATCAGCATAAGAGTACACACTATGGTTATGTTTAGTTTGCCCATGAAATCCAATGTTCTCCTATGTTCAAAGACATACAGAATCGTTCAGCACTACAGTAAACATGATACAAAGCTTTACTTTTAGTGGAAACAAAGAAAGAAAGAAAAAGCACTAGAAATCTAGAAGATAAACAGCTTCAATTCAGCAAAAACTTTTCATGTTATTAGATCACATCAGGGGGGGGGAGGAAAGTGATCAAAACCCTTGAAGAGTATTTGGTTGGAAGGAAAACACATCCCTGGAAAAGCAGACTTCCCATACTCCATTGTTTGGTATGTCAAAGGTTGTAATTAGTTTTCTTAAGGGCAGAAAATAGTTATTACTAAGTGAAAGGATGCCATTCTCCATTGTTATACCAAACAATGGAGGATGGAAAAATCTGCTTGTTATAACATGGTATGTCAAAGGGCAGATTTCCCATTCTCCATTGTGTGGTGTGACAACTCTAGTAATAACTACAGAACTCTATAACATTGACTTGAGACTCAAGTGTCCCAGACAAACACCGAAACTATCCACAAAGGCTACCTTAATAGAGCAGCTCTTCGAATACAGGATCCACATTTTGGCCCCACTTTCCATGGTACATCTCCAATAGTCTCTCAGCTGGGGTCACACCTGCAATATTAATCAATTAATGAGACCCAACAAGGATCAGGATTGTTAATTTTCAGTATGCCCATATACTTGAGCTTTCTAAAATGATTGACCAAAAAGGTCATTCAGTTAGTACCAAAATCATACTACTCCCTCCATTCCCTTTTGATGCTCCTAGTTTGGCTTTTTTTTAGTCCTAAAAAAGATTCCAACTAGGAACATAAAAAAGGAACGAAGGGAGTACTCTAGAGGTGCCATTGCTTGGACTTTTATTTTCGCATTGCAGTGGCTGAAGAGACACTTTAGATTAATTTACTTTCCCAAATCAAATACCTGTTCTGACCACTTCAGCCACTTCATTTAAGAACCCAATCTCCTTAAAGCCCCTTCTTTCTAAACCATCCTGAGGAGAAGTTCGAAAAAGTTAATTAAATATTTGCAGCAGTTAAAATCATGCCAAATCAAAGGAGGCAGCTTACCTTTGCCAATTTCAGAACCTCCTCTGCTATATGTTTCACATAGCCATCCCGAAATGGAGTCTTGAGACCAAGTTTTGGTACCTAATCAGTAAACTCGGGATATTCCACCTCAATAAAAAATCATTATGTAGAAGCAACTTATTGCACTCGATTCACCAAACATACAATCAAAATAAGTTCCTCGGTAGAAGGCAGCGAAACTTTGTGTATTTCTTCCCCAGAATTTCAACCATATTACCACAAATTTCAAGTAAAATTATGAGTGAGGTGTTGAGGATAAACAACATGGGTAATAAACTACGATTCTCATTGACTGGAATAGGGTTAAGTGACTTAAACGTCATCCTGATTGTCTTAGAAAGGTCTACAGGATTCCTGAGAGGCAATCTTGGTGAATTTAGAAAAGTAAATGATATTGTGGTATAGAGAAGATGTCAATGAGGACCATTAATAAAATAGACTGCACTAACCAGTAGCTTTAGGTTTCACTACTTTTGCCAACTGGAAACAAGCAAACAGTCTGGAATATGAAATTTCAAGAGAAAAATTTACGATGTGCACCAGACCACAAGTAGGTTAATTTGATCCACAAGGTAACATATAAAATAAGGATCAGGTTTTTGATTGAAAGGCAACAGTCTAGAACTTAGAGGTGTCAAGATGACCAGCAGTACAGATTACAGTAAACAAGATATGCAACATAAGTTGAACTCTAAACAGTACTGTGAGGCGCAAAGGAAAACAGATTGGTCATAAGTATCCCGTAAGCTCAAAACGTAAAAGATATTCAGTTAATTGGTGATGGCGGAGCTTGTCTTTTTATTTTCTTCTTTCTTTTTTTGACGGGATGACCTTGTCTATTTTAGTATGACTACTTCAAACTCAACAGAAGAACCAGAACTGGGAAGAGGAAATCCCCTTCATTCTCGCATGACGAGGAGGTTTGCTGGACCAAGACTAACATTGTAACTAAAAGGGCCTTTAAATATGCACCAGTGAAGGTCTGAAGCATCTGTGATAGATGATAAGTAGCCTTAATTGCATATGCAACACGGCCTCATAGTGGTTTACAAGCTAATCATACTAAACATGGCATTCGCCTATTCCATGAGCATCCAACTTTAAGAGCAAGAAGAATGGAGTCATATTGTATGACTCACAACAGGCGCGCGGTCAGAGGCACACCTCTCCCACTGCTTGAGAGCTTACGGTTTCATGTTCTATTTCACTCCCCGACGGGGGTTCTTTTCACCCTTCCCTCAAGGAATTTGAAGCTATATATGAGCATAATCAGATGATACAAGTGACTGAGAGACCTTTAAGACGGTGTCATAGCAAACAATATCCAGGGAGATTGTTCCTTGCCCCTAAGGAAGTAAGGGATCATAGGATGGAAACCGAACTCCACATACAATTTTCAATGAAGCAGATTATACATTTTTATGGGAAAATAGCATCTTCTCAGCATGAACTCAATCAAGTATACCCCATACAAGGACTAAATACATGATCAAGCTTTTTAGTTTTTACACGCTGCCTCAGAAAATTCAAAACCCCATCCCCACCAGATAAAAGGAAAATGGGGGGAGACATGGGTGGGGGTGGGGGTGGACAGCAGTTCGGGATTAAACAATTGAACTTTTTTAAAACATATATTGGCATGTTACGTAATAGATGAAGGTGGTACCTTATTTCTCAGCATCTCCCTTTCTTCTACGGTCCAATCAAATGTCATGTCTAAGACACTTTGCAAGGAGTCCTCATCGTATAATAAACCCACCTGAAATTATAGATGTTACATATCACGACAGCTGCTATCTCAAACAATCTCACAAATTTATAATGAAAGTCTTGATTAGGAAGATGGCATTGTCTCCATCAAGGACTTGATACAAGAAAACCTTCTACTGGATGCCCCTAACCATCCTTTATTACCAATCATGCACATTTGTATAATGAGGTATATGAACATACAGCCGAAACATGTAACTCCGAACCTAAATTTAACCAGCAACTTGCAAGGAATCCACCTCCTATCCGTTTAACCTATGCTATAAGACAAAAGAGGCAGTCAAAGGCTCCTTAGTAATTTTACTGGAAAGATTCGGTTAAAGGTTGTTAGGTATTACTCCCTCCATCTTTTTTTAGTTGCTACATTTACTTAAACACACAAACCAAGAAAACATGTGGGGACCATTGAAAAGTAGAGCACTAAAGCATAAAGTAGTTAGTCTTTTGAGTGATGAAGACAAAAATAAGGATATAAAGGTGAATAATATGTGGGTACCACATACTAAAAGTAAAAATATTTGGCAAATGTAGCAACTAAAAAAAGACATGTTTAAATGGTAAAATGTAACAACTAAAAAAAGACAGAGGGAGTATGTCAGTAGTGGGAATAATTCTAGATGAATCATGTAAGGGGGATGAATCCAATCTATACATGTGCCTATATATAGAGCCAGGCATAAAGGTAGTGATCACGAAATTATTGAGTGAGGAAAACACAGCTTGAAGGAGCATCTCACATCTCAAATGGTGAGAGTTGGATTTGAGAAATCCTGTGATCATCGATACAACTTGCTATCTTAGGGTCCTTTCTTGCTTGTTCTTCTATTACACTGTGCTTGCTTACCTAATTCATAGCAGCGAGCAAGTCGGTTCTATGAAGAAAAGTGAAGGGGAAAAATGGCTCCAGCTTCTAGTGGACACAGGATCAAGCTGTTGGAGCATGGCATAGGAAATTTACAATCTTCCCTAGCTGGTCAATTATCAGTCAACCTTGACAGAAACTAACAACCAACCTAGACTATGTGTCTATGTCTCACAAAAGCTGGAAGATGGCATTCAGAGGTTTCGCGAAGGCTAGTAGGTTACATTTAAAAGGCGCAAGGCGCACCAAGGCGCAAAGCACAAGGCGAAAGGAGGCGCAAACCTAGGTAGCACCGATATGAGTACGGGGACGGAAAAAGGCAAAATTATATTTTCGAGAACGGATACGACTTGGATTCGGCAAAAGAAAAATAACAAAAAATATAACACAATTAATGAATAATATAATCTTAAATTTTAATATATTCTAGTATTTTGTAATCTCGATTTAATTTTTGTACAAAAAATTAAATGACATACATGTAAAAATATTAACTAATAAGTTTTTTTTCTTTCAAGAATACTACAAAAAAATATAAGGTTACTTCATGTAAAAAAAAACGAGGAAGAAAAGAAGTAGTAATTAGTTAACTACTTGACTTCATTAAATAAGTAGTGCACAGCAAGCCAAGCACTACAACTATAATTATAAAAAAGAAAAAGGTGCTACAACTATATTTATAAAAAAGAAAAAGGTGCTGGACAACTATACTCACATAGTCACATTACATTACCTTTCCCGTGCTTCAAGCCTAGCTAAACAAAGAATTAAAACCAAAACAAGGGTCAAGTCTACTGTAAAATTTTCAGTCGACCAGAGAAGAGAGAGGAGAGTCACGAAGAGGAGTTGCATATGGCTGCCGGCGAGGTCAGCGATGGTGGCCTAGGAGCCGGCAAGGTGAGAGAGAGGCAAAGAGTTAGTCATAACCTAAAGAGGACAAGGTGGCAGTTTCGGTGGGGGGTAATGCAAGGAAGCCACCTTCTATTCATTTTACCTATGCTAGAAGACAAAAGAGGCATCAAAGTTTTACTGGAAAGATTTACTGGAAAAGATCAGTTAAAGGTTGTTAGGTATTTTGTCAGTAGTGGCAGGGGGAAAATCTAGAGGATAATTCTAGAAGAATGATGTAAGGGAGAATGAATCTAATTTGTACCTGTGCCTATATATAGAGCCAGGATTAAAGGTAGTGAGCACGAAATTATTGAGTGAGGAAAAAACAGCTTGAGGGAGAATCTCACATCTCGAGTGGTGAGAGTTGTATTTGAGAATTCTTGCGATCATCAATACAACTTGCCATCTTAGGGTCCTTTCTTGCTTGTTCTTCTATATTACTGTGCTTGTTCACCTAATCCGTAGCAGAACTTAGCCTTAATATAAAGAATGCAAAATGTTAATAGATTGCTTAGACGAGAAAAGGAGAAGGGAAAAGGTAGAATTGGCAAGGTCAGTGATCAGGGAGATTTAGATTTACCCTTGTTAGGAAATTCTGGCATTTTACGATCGGTTTTCCGGTCTCCAAATAGGAGGTCGTTTTCTCAAATTAAGGTGTAAAGCGATCTTTGCTTCGTTTCTTCCCTCTACAGACAAAAAAATCACAAACGTTTTTACCCTTTGCTTTTTCTCATGTTACTGCTTTTAGTTGGTGGAATTTATGCCCACTATTCCTCTTCTTTGTTGTATTAACTTACCATTAAAGTCTATCTGATTTTTGTAGAGGTCTGTCAGAAACAGTCCCACATACCGTAATTACTACTTAGTTAAGGTCAATACTTTTAGAAGCCGCACCGTGCTGGTAGAGATATCTACATCAATTGCTGTCATTGTATTAAGAACGAAGAAATTTTTACTATATTCATACCCAAAATGCAGGTAAAGCACACAATCTCCTCCATGGTCCCCCATCAGCCCCTCTCATCTCCATATATCTCTTCAACCTGACCTAAAACGAGACAATAAAGTGTAAAATTATCCATGTACATAATAATATACACATTATTGGATGACAACAAATGCTACAAAGCGAATATACAGAATGCATGTGACAAACCTCCGGGAATATAGTTGTAAGATGATTCTCCCAATCATTTAGTGTCGGGAACTCACCAGGGAGGACTGTAAGTTTCCCGTCAATGAAGTCCTATAATATATGATCAAAAAAATCAGATTTTCAGTTAGACCTGTAGATAAGGAACTCAATAATTAAACCCCTAATCATCAAGGGGATCAGAACAGCCAAAACTTTCACTTTGCTTTGCATTGCACCCCCTAACTCCCTCCGAAGAAAAGAAGAAACAACTTTATCTTTTGGGATGTTGACAGACACCGAGGCAGGATAGTGTAGGACCTTAACTATTTAAAGAGATAATACAGTAAAGCTTGCAAGGGCAGAGGATTACCCGGAAGGACAAGCCACTGCAGTCAACATAACTTTTGTTCCGATAAACAAAGTACATAGGAACATCGAGGGCATAATCCACATACTGCTCAAACCTGCATTAACAAAAAAAATTGTTAGATACTATCTAGTATCTACTAGAGCACTAAAAACTGAAAAAACACCTTTATAAAGAAGAAATGCATGACGGAAGCAGTCGGAATTAAAATCTAGAAGTGCAGAAAAACTATTGGCTAGTATTATCTCAATTATCTTTCAATTAGCACTGAAATTTTACTAGGACTTCCCATATTGGATCATTTATCCTCTCCCTTTTCCTCCTTTTGGGGAACTAGAGCTTTTCTCCAGGAAGTTGCAAATTATATGAAGTACTTTGTACTCTACCTCTGCCTTTAGTATTTCTCATCAGAAGAATAATTATTAGGACACCAGAATGGTAGTATGAGTTTGCCATAGTAATAACATTGAAGCTAGAGCTCGCAAAGGCTAAAAGAAGGGACATAAAGAAGAAACTCAACAAAAGTCGACAGCACAAATGCATGCAATATTTGCACAATGGCTTCACAGAAAAAGCCAAGTGCTAATCATGTCTGAGAGATAAACTCATTTGTTTATGAGCTCTAAGTCTTGGCTTTAGAAGCAAAATACTAGATGTGAACTTGTTGTTCATTGTAACAGAAAAAACAAACAAATTCACTTGTCCTGAGGAACTCATGTACTATCCCACTATTATGCTCTTACGAAAAGTGTATAAATATATTAGTTCATCTAGAACTGGATGTCAGTTCCCATAAAATTTACCCGAAGGAGTCGTCGAAAACAAATGGAAGCATCCCAGTACGATTTTTATCCGTATCAGACCAAATATGGCTGGTAAAAGAGCAAGGGAACAAAAGTCAATGTCAGGCTATAGCAAGAAATGAATCAACTACTTCAACTCTGGTATCTGAGGAACAACCAAAGCACCTCCTCATACTGAGATAACCATTGGGCTTCCCTTCCTTGAAAGGTGAATTTGCAAATAGGGCTGTTGCTATCTGTTCCATTTATTAGATAGTCAGACAAAGGGATGAGAAATCTGTGCACATCACATAAAAAGTTTCAAGATTTTCTCACAGGTTGAAGTGCAAGAGCAGCACGAAATTTTCTGATCATGTCAGCTTCAGAACTAAAATCCAAGTTCACCTGGAAGGGAAGAAACCACCTAAGACAGTTTAGTAAGTTGACTATGATAGGTAATTACTCTCTGTTCGAATACAAGACATTTTGGCCAAAAAAAAATTGATTCAATATAGAAGGCTGAAGGCATTCTATTAAACCAACATAATTATTAAAAGCAACTTTATAATGATAAGGTATAATTATAGGTTACTTGTTATTATCAATACAATATTTAAAGTCAATTCTTCTCACCAATGCAGAGTTAACTAAAGTTCACTAAATTCTTACTATTAGTAATGGTTAACATGCTTTATGTTGTAGGAACGGAAAGAATATTACATAAACCACTCCTGCCCCAAAAAAGATTGCAAAAACTTCTGCAGATAGCTGTCAGATATATGGCTAAAATTGTCTATCGATAATGTATGGACATATTCCTTTCCGTTACTCAATAAGTACTTCTCTTTTAAGGTTACACGTACAAACCACCTTCTATTCATTTATTGGTATTCAAAACTGGCTAGTATCATATCATTAATGTTTTCAAGTGACAAATGTCATGGCATAGGTCTTTCTAAGTGACAAGTTGGTTAAGTGGAGATAATAAACATTGAGGGAGTAATAATGTGAGCATTAAATTTTCATTTTTTTGAGTGTTTTTTGGGACTAGAGTCTATAGGAGTAGAGGGAGTACACGACAATTCCAAAACCAAGGGCAAAAACAGCAATCACAAAAGACATCCTCTGTTTCTCTCTAATCTACACAGTTTCCTTTCCGATCCCTTTTTCTTTAATCTACACACTGTTGCTTTTTTCTATTTTTGGCAACATGTCCCACCTATTTTCTCCTCTTTTTCCACCCATATGGTCCACTTTTCAATATAATAACCCACCTTTTTAGTTTTTCTTCACCTTTTCATTTTCTCTCTCACACTTTTGGACTTCCTCCTTGGTTCTCCTCTATAGTAAAGTGAGTAAATTAAAAAGAAACGGACGGAATAGCAATTACCTGCACTGTACAAGTCCTGAACATCATATCAAGTCCAAGTGTGCCAACTTTCGGCATGTAGTTCCTCATAATCTCATATCTTCCCTGATCGTTCAAACAGTCAATAGTCCACAAACAGAAGCAGGAAAAAAGAAATTGAGAGCACAATCTATAGGAATCATCCAGCAATTAGCAAGCACCACGAAGTTGTGGAGTAAGTCTAAAAATCAATAATAATTGTGGAAGCTTCTGTAATCACCAAATGTGAACAAGGTCAAGCTTTCAAACATACTTTATAACATAAGGTGTGAGCACTGAGCATATCACTATCATTAAATTTAGTTATCAAGATAAGTTAAAATGGAAACTAAAAATACAAAGATAAAAGAGTAGGAAGGTAGAATTCCTGAATCCAAAACGAAAGATAATCAGTAAAAGATATCTTGACCCTGAAAAAAGGAAGGGAAAGATACAGAAACAATGAAGGGAGAGTACATCTAGCTCACTTGCAATTTGAACAACAAAAATTGCAATAAGTAGTTTGCATGAGATCTACATAGTGAAAGATAATAGAGGATTACCTTGGGCATTATAGGGATGTCCTTTAGTCCCCATTTGGGCTGGAAACCAATCCCTAAAAATCCAATTCCCATTTCTTCTGCAACAGCTTTGACCTGCCAAACGTGTGACAACATCAAGGATCTGATCACATAGTCATTTATGAGAGCAATTAATATACCAAAGATGCCGTTCCATAAGACTCTAAAGTGCACTCATTGCTGTCACAAAGTCTGAAGTTAAATAGAGAAAGTAGTCAAGTACGGGGAAAAAAAGATAATAAAAAGAGCAGCTACTCCGTCATGATTCATTAATCTTCATCAATTGCCAAAATCTCTCGACATGAATACATGACATGGACTAGAATAATCATACATTTTTTTTCCCTCGAGCCCCAAAGCTTTACCAAATTTTCCATTTGAGCTGTCTCAACTATTTTAACCAACTTCATTTTGGGGTAAATCTTTGAATGCCATGTGAGTAAAGAATATAACATGGGACCAGACTATTCTTTGGCATGTGCAGGAACGTTTTCCTAATACTCGATAACACTATTGAGATACAAAAAGGACCAATTAATTTTGGGTTTTCAACAAAATCAATCTAAGAGTTTGAGTTTCTGAAACATTCAAGAACAGATGTCTGTGGACTTTTGTTGCAAAAGTAAACAAGATAATGTGATTTCTTATACACACTTCACATATGTAGGCTCATGTCTCTTCATAGACACATCCAAACATGCATGTTAATAGATTTAACCATTTTATATCAACATGACTAACTACCCTTAGTTTTACGTGATTTAAGAAAAAACAACAAAAGCAAAACACTCGTAAAGCTGCCAACCATTGCAACATCTTGGGCTTGCACGACCATTCAAATTTCAGCATCAAAATTTTGCATGGTCATGCAAACATGACACAAACAATTCCTGTCAATATTAGGCATTTCGCTTGATTGCACAGATATGCACGAACAATGACGCAAATTCACAAAAATTCCTCTTTTGCTTTATATGCATAAGCATACCATGTCTACACACATCACTTATAACCCCTCAAATCTGAGCAATGCTTCTACCACAATGCCAAATGTGAAATTCGAGCAGAGTTATACCTACAAATGGTCCAATAAACCTTCCTTACTCACATTTACTTTGTCTCTCTCCTCAATATAAAATTGTCCGCTCCTTTTTTTTTTGTCCCCTCAATATAGAGGGTGAGGCTTTGGGTGATAGAGGAAGAGTTTTTTAGGATTACTTATTGTTCATAAAGCATTGCTAAAAGTCTCTACCCCAAGCGGGAAAGAAAAAGGCCCTCTAAATCCCAACCATTTCATCAGCAGTTAAGCATTAAACGGGCACCAACTTTAGAACACACATGCAAAGGACAATAACGAACAGCTTGTTAAGCATTTTCACATGCACCTTCGAGCTAGCCTATCCAACACTTCACCTTATTGTATCAAAATCTTAATGATGTAGCCAATAAAGAAAGTAATACACCAATATACTCATTCATCTAGCCGAAAACTGATCCTTAAGTTGTTCTTCCTGCATGTAGTGATCCAGAAGTTATCCTCCATTTACTTAGTCATTTATATATTACTCTTAAAGTCTTTACTGCATCAGATAGGTAAGAAAATAATTTGCAACATCTCAGGAAACCTCATCCCCATATTAAAGGAATGATCGTGATTCATGACATTGTACTTTACGTAGCCAAGACAACTAATCAAGGCCCCTCTTTTGGCAGTAGCAACAGATATTATTTCTTTAATTAAGACAGGCAGTGTGATAACAAATATATACATTTACTAAGAAAGAAAGCATTACATTGTCTTGAGAATGATAGTTGAAACTTGAACAGGAATAAAGATCAACATATACATATAACAGTAACAAGGGGGATGAGATATAGGGTAAAATGCCCAATCACCATGAAAGAAAGATATCTCTCAAAGCAACAGTAACAGGTAATGAAAATAATTGCCTACAGCCCTAAACTAACCTGGTACAGATGCGAGTTAACTTCCGCACAAGTTTGATGCAATGTTTCAAGAGGAGCACCACTAAGTTCAAACTGACCCCCAGGTTCCAGTGATATGTTTTGATTCCCCTGACAACGGCAACATACATGTTATCTACTAAAGGCACCGGCAGCAGACAATAAGATCCAAAACGTCTACAAGGTCAAAACAGAAGATGCATATTTGCAAAAATAAATGGATGTGAATCAATAGGGATAACTTCACAAGCAAACAAGAACACCGATGACAGGGACCAATATTTTGGAGAGGGGATTTGCAGTAAGTAGAAGGGGGTTGTTGGGCTATATATGCATACTCAGATCCAAAGAGATTAAGGCTCGCGCGAACCCTCAACCTCATGATTTGGATCATTAATAATGTGAAAGCTCAAATTCTCATTTCTCTTATAGACACTGCCAATGAACTCAAAGATTACTATTTTCTGCATAGTAACATATATATTATCTGTCACTACCTTTTACCTCCCAGTAGTTCATTTTCATCTATAAATAAAATTATGTGAATTCAATCTCACCCCTTATATGCATTTCTAGTACAGAGAGAATGATAAAATATAGAAAATCACATATGATGAGCATAAAGCATAGAAAAAGTTAACCTGCTTAAGTCCAATGATATAGTCACCCTCCATTACTTTATCCCAGTCAAATCTCTCAGCAATACCATTGAGCAACTCAGCAATCTGTTCATATTTCATGGGGCGTAAAGTGTCGATTTCGAAACCGAACTTCTCATGTTCTGTGCCTATTCTCCATTTCTGTTTAGGTTTACATCCAGATGCAAGATAATTGACAAGATCCTCTTTAGTGAGAGGGTCTGCAGCAACCACAGAATCTTCTGTAGGAGGACTAGCAGCAACAATTGAGCGAAAACCCCGAGAACGATTTCCTCTACTAATGTCTAAGCACAAATAATTTGTCCCCTTGCATCGGACTGTCTCACCATGCAATTGCATCGATAATGGCACAGGTGCCTTCAACACAACTGCCATATTTGATTTAGATTTGTCCCCTACACAACTTTTAAAACCAGTACAAAAACTATTATCTTCTCGCAACAAAAACCACAATACTGCAGTACATAAAACTATACTCTCTTAATATTTTATGCTAATTTCAAAGTTTGAATCTTAAAAACTTACAGTAAAATTAGTCCTACACAAACCTTCAATATCTGGAATTTCCTCCAAAAGTAACTTCAGTAGATGCTGCAAATACGATATCTGAAATCCAGCTTTTTAGATAGAAAACAAACTGGAATCTGAAAACTGTAATCTTTATTAGGGATTAAGCAGAAAGAGATGGAAATTTTCTTGCAATCGCAGCAAATTCTACGGATTGGAATTTGGAAAGTTAGGTTACAAACTACTTTTCTTTTCTATGTTTTCTTTTCCTTTTCGTCTCTTTATTGTTTCCGTATCCCTTCCCTCAAAAAAAAAAATTGTGGGAGTAGACTGCATACGATAAATGTTCTCAGTACTGTGTTAAAATCTTTACTTCTATCTAGCATCCCTTCGCAAGTTTTTAACTACTCTTGGAGAGTTGGAGACTTGGAACATGTTCTCTTCGGCATAAAATATCTGAATTAAATTGAATTGAATTGAACTGAAATGAATAGTAATATGTAAGAGTAAAAGTATTGTCCAGAGCTGAACTAAAGTGAACTAAACTGAACTGAACTGAAAATAAGTTGGGGGGAGAACAGACCCTTGGAGTATTGATTTTTAACATAAACATCTATAAACAATATTATCCAACAAACAAATACAAATGTCAACTAAATATATTAGAATTTAAGATAGTATTTAGGCCTCTTTTCATCCAACTTATTTTCAGTCCTTATAAGAACAACTAAATTTTGATAAATTATAATAAGTTCATATAAACAAAAATAAGATTTGACACAGTTATAAATAAGTTCAAATAAAGACTAATAAAATCAAACAAGTACGAATAAGCAAAAAAAAGTTGAAAATAATACTCTTTTAAACTTTAATATGTATTTCTTTTATCTGTGGTTGACTATACTCATGTTTACTAATCGTGGTGCCGAAAGCAAATAAAGTTGCTAAATTTCAACCCATTTCAGTAAAATTAAGTGTTATATTATATAAGGATGTCATTGGTGCAGTGGTGCTATATTAATATATTTACTTTCTCCTTAATTTATTGTATTTTGTTTTTAAGTTATGTATATCACTATTCTCCACACACACACACAAAAACATTCAGATATAAACTTGGAGTTTTAAGATGGTGGTATTATTAGTTGACGAATTGTTGTGAGTAAAAATAAAAGTGTTGATGTGGAAGAGAGGAAGCAACAAACGGATTGATGGATATGACATCCATGAGTCATCTAGGATGATTGGATTATATGGCATACTTAGGACTTAGGAGGTACTATGGTCATAATTATGAAAAACATTAAGGGTATAATGTATATGGGGAGTAAAAGAATATTCAAGAATATATGGTGAAAAAGCAAATATTAAATTATTAATGTAGACCTTTTTCCTATCTTAATTCTATTGGTAAGAAAAATATCACTATATGGATATTTTTAATATTAATATTATTTTAACATGAAATATTGATTGAAAACACAAAATTAATACGGTTCATACTTAAACGGTTGAACCTCGTGCTAAAATTTCTAGTTATACCACTATATTATCAATTTTTCAATGCACAAAAAGCACTAAAGAAACATTTGAATTGGCTTATTTGAGGATTGAATATGAGTTTCCTCTGAACAGGAATAGTGTCATAAATTGTTCATTTCATCCATAAAAATGTTAGTTCAGTCGATCCCAAATCTATCTATCAAAAGTGTGGGTTCTACTGCATATCAACTATCAAGTTTTAAACTTTTACAAAAATCACCAACAAAATCCATTTTATCCAAAAAATAATTGATCCTACAAAAATTACTAATTTAATGCGATTTCTCTTACTTAAACTTGGTTATATTATATCTCAAACCCAATGCAATCAATTCACTAGAGTTTTGTCTAATAAATCAACACATTCAAATTACTATTAGATATACTAAGCTAAAACCTTCAAAGTAATGAAGATGTTTCATCAAGTATTCAACAAAAGTTGTACATAAAAATGGGCTTCATCAAATTTTATACAAAAATAATAAATTTGTGAAAACACGGTGATATGACAAGGGCTAATAAAATCGACTGGCCATCAAAAATTAAAAATTAGCACAGAATTGAATTGAATAACAAGAAATATGAACTTATTGGGACTTCACACGGTGAGAATAAAGAAACATCATAAATAAAACTGAATTTTTATTTCTTCAATACATAAATTATATAATTTTAGATTCATACTTACATCATCAAACTAAAACTTTTAAACATAATCAAACTAAAAACAAATCTTTAAAACATAAACTTTAAATATAAAAAAATTGAGGAGAAAGAAAAGTAACCAAGACAAGAAAGAGAAGAAGGAGACAACACACCGGCGAGGGCCGACGGTGGCTAGCAACCAGTGTTAGCGACAGCTGGCAAGGGGAGCAGGGTGCGGTTGTCGAGGAGGGATAACGTGCAGAAAAAGAAATAATTAAGGGCCCGGAAATTTGGAGGAAATAGGAGAGAAAAAATAATTGTGTGGGAAAATACGAAATTTATTATGGGTTTATATATGTTTCCTTTTGGGTTGAGAGAAATGGGTTGAGAGAAAGGTGATTGAACTCAAATAAAGTTTAATGATGAATAAAATTAGTGTTTGGATTCCCATACCCAACTATGAGTCAAATCTAAATAGTATTTGGGTTCCTAAATCCCACTCATAATCCTTTTTCAATCCAAAAAGTATTTCAAATATTTTTCAAAGCATGGCTAAACAAAATATTTTAACTTCTTTAAATCATTAAAATAATTTATTTGACTTTCAAATAGTCAACCTTTTAAAGTGATAAATCTTTTGAATACTAAATTATATTTAGATATAAATATCTATACATTAACTTATATTTATAAAATTCATAAATTTACGGGGGAATTATACGACATGAGTACCTGAGTCTGAGTAATATCACATACTTATATATATTTCATGTAAAGGAGAAATGAGAGTATGAAAAGGGCAATATTAGGCCGCCATTGTTCTAAATCCGCTTTGTTTTTCTTATTATGGAAGTAAAAAATGTATTAGCTTGTGCTCGATTTATTAGTATTTCATATTCAATTTGAGCAAATTTCAACATATATGGTCAATAAGATTATAATAATGCATGCCTATGATTATAACAATGCCTAAAAGAGGATATATTCAATTTATGACGGAAAATATTAACGAGATATCAACTTTTGAAGCCTACTATTACACGAGTTTTCTATTGATTTAGATAAGTAAAACATAAATGTAAAATGCAATCACAAATTTTGCAATCAAATAAACTAATAACATGCATTAGACATAACTCTAAAACTTAAAATTTGTCATGAGTAATATTTCTTAGTGAAACTATTGGGTCAGACTGTCTGACCCAATAGGTTTCGTCGGACGGCGGGACCAAGCACCATCCTCCCTCAATCAGCCGATATCTTTTTACATCTACACTGACCCGACAATCTTGACATCTATTACAAATATCCAAATTGTTTCCACTCTACATCACATACGAAATCGTTTGAACAACTTATACTGTGAGTTAGTTTCCTCGGCAAAATTGCAGAAGTTTTTCAAGTTCAAAGAATGTACATCATATCTTCATTCAGGTGAGAATTTGCATCAGATAGTTTCCATGAAACAAAAAAGGTGAGTGTTCCAGAAAACATTAAGCCACTTGAATAAAATGATCAGAACGAACATCTAAGTAACATAATCAGATGCCGGCAACCTCACACGTCACATCAGCAAGAAAGGAGAAGCTAACCAGCAGGAACGACGAGGTGGGTTTGACGGCAGAGGGCGGAGTTTATGGTGAACCCGGAGAGGAGGACTTTATTTTCTTTCAGTTGGACTTTATTTTCTTTCAGTTAGACTTTATTTTCTTTCAGTTGGACTTTATTTTCTTTCAGTTAGACTTTCTTTTCTTTCAGTTCGACTTTCTTTTCTTTCAGTTCGACTTTCTTTTCTTTCAGTTGGACTTTCTTTTCTTTCAGTTGGACTTTCTTTTCTTTCAGTTGGACCAACTGAAAGAAATAATGGGCCAACTGAAAAAATAATGGACTAACTGAAACAAAATGAAGACTACCTGAAGAAAAATGTAGACTACCTGAAAAAATAAAGACCAACTGAAACCCAAGTAAGTTTAACTGAAGCACAAAAACCAACTGAAAAACAAAGAAGACTAACTGAAAACAAAATGAAGACTACCTGAAAAAAAATTGGAACCACCTGAAAAAAAATGAAGACTACCTGAAAAAAAATTGGAACCACCTGAAAGTCGTCCGATCAAAATTATGGTCGGACGAGTCCGACACAATACGTTCTCTTTTTCTTAACCTCACTCCTCACATATTTCTTAAAAGTGAAAGCCACCACAATACACTTTGTAATTGTTGGGGTTGGTATTTTGTGAAATCAACTAAACCTTATTGGATCTCAACCAACATAGCAATTATTATAAACATAATACTAAACTCGATTTTGCCATAAAGGAGAAGAGAAACATGCAAAAAAATAGAGAAATCTCATATATATATATATATATGTGTGTGTTTGTGTATCAATAAAGCATAATTGAAGATACATTAATGTTAACCATTAATAGATTTGGACATAATATTTTTGAGAGAACTATAAATATTTTGGTAGACTAATAAACTCTTTAGAAAATAAGAAATTGAATTATGATTAATATGGTGTTATTAGATTGACCTAGAAAGACGAAGCTACTCCAAAAATCCTTAAAATAAGAAAGAATTAAATTGTAACCTTTTTGTTTTTGTTTTTGGAGAAATCAATTATAAGGTTTGTAATCTAATAAAAAGGGTCCTTTTTTTTTTTTTTTTGTGTTTGCACCCGGTTCACCCTTCGGGCTACATCCGGATCGAGGCCAAGTTCGGGGTGGTTAGGTTCCATTCCTCTCCCAAGGATGTTGCGGGGATTCGAACACGAGTCCGTCCTACCAAAGCCAGTCCCATTCACCACTAGGCCAACACTTACTTGGTATAAAAAGGGTCCTAACTCCTAAGTCCAATATAAATAAAAGAGTTTTTTGTCAGAAACGACCTTTTAAAAGTGCCATTTTGTCAGAAACAACCTTATAAAATTTTTTTTGTGACAAACAACCTTTAAATGGGATTTTCTTGTCAAATCAGATCCTTCGACCATTTTCCGGCATTGACTTGATTTTTTCCGGCCAAGACTTGATTTTCCGGCGAAGACTTTTTTTTTTACCCCCTTCACTATCTTTTTCCCTCCAATTTCTTATTGCAAACCATTATCTCTCCTCTCTTTCACTTCCTTCATTGACCCCTCATTCTCTCACGCATCATCTCTCTCGCCTTCTTCTTCTCTCTCCTCCACCTCGCTGAACAGTGCCACTGAACACCGCTATTGCTGCTCATCCTCTTTCCTTCTCTCCCAAATTTGTCGCCTCTGTTTTCTGTCTCCACTCTTATTGTTAATGGCAACAAGCTTGTGGGGGGAGGGGGGATTTTCTTAGGTTAGAAACATTGGAGGGCCATGGTTTCTTACTAGTTAATGGCAACAAGCTAATTCTTTTGTGCAACCATGGTGAAATGAGAGAAAAGAGATGAAATGGCAAGTTCACAAGAGATTCAAATGGGGGATGACATTTGAAAGAGAGGAGAGAGAGAATGGTTTCTTTAGGTTTGAAATAGGGACTCTTCCCTAGGCTTCCGGCCACTGCCGATGTGGTGGCTTCTTGTGCGAAGGAGAAGGCGAGAGGGT